>NW_027479289.1:0-163520 GCF_051014685.1 Ptiloglossa arizonensis | reverse complement strand
TACGTTATACGTTATACGTTATACGTTATACGTTATACGTTATACGTTATACGTTATACGTTATACGTCATACGTTATACGATATACGTTATACGTTATACGCTACACGTCATACGATATACGTTATACGTTATACGTTATACGTTATACGTTATACGTTATACGTTATACGTTATACGTTATACGTTATGCGTTATTCGCTATACGTTATGCGTTATACGATATACGTTATGCGTTATAGGATATATGTTATACGTTTTACGTTCTTCGTTATACGTTCTTCGTTACACGTTATACGTTATACGTTATACGTTATACGTTATACGTTATACGTTATACGTTATACGTTATACGTTATACGTTATACGTTATACGTTATACGTTATACGTTATACGTTATACGTTATACGTTATACGTTATACGTTATACGTTATACGTTATACGTTATACGTTATACGTTATACGTTATACGTTATACGTTATACGTTATACGTTATACGTTATACGTTATACGTTATACGTTATACGTTATGCGTTATTCGCTATACGTTATGCGTTATACGATATACGTTATACGTTATACGTTATACGTTATACGTTATACGTTATACGTTATACGTTATACGTTATACGTTATACGTTATACGTTATACGTTATACGTTATACGTTATACGTTTTACGTTCTTCGTTATACGTTCTTCGTTACACGTTATACGTTATACGTTATACGTTATACGTTATACGTTATACCTTATACGTTATACGTTATACGTTATACGTTATACGTTATACGTTATACGTTATACGTTATACGTTATACGTTATACGTTATACGTTATACGTTATACGTTATACGTTATACGTTATACGTTATACGTTATACGTTATACGTTATACGTTATACGTTATACGTTATACGTTATACGTTATACGTTATACGTTATACGTTATACGTTATACGTTATACGTTATACGTTATACGTTATACGTTATACGTTATACGTTATACGTTATACGTTATACGTTATACGTTATACGTTATACGTTATACGTTATACGTTATACGTCATACGTTATACGTTATACGTTATAGGTTATACGTTATACGGTATACGTTATACGTTATACGTTATACGTTATACGTTATACGTTATGCGTTATTCGCTATACGTTATACGTTATACGATATACGTTATGCGTTATACGTTATACGTTATAGGTTATACGTTATACGGTATACGTTATACGTTATACGTTATACGTTATACGTTATACGTTATGCGTTATTCGCTATACGTTATGCGTTGTACGATATACGTTATGCGTTATAGGATATATGTTATACGTTTTACGTTATACGTTATACGTTATACGTTATACGTTATACGTTATAGGTTATACGTAATACGTTATACGTTATACGTTACACGTCATACGTTATACGTTATAGGTTATACGTTATACATTATACGTTATACGTTATACGTTATACGTTATACGTTATGCGTTATTCGCTATACGTTATGCGTTATACGATATACGTTATGCGTTATAGGATATATGTTATACGTTTTATGTTCTTCGTTATACGTTCTTCGTTACACGTTATACGTTATACGTTATACGTTATACGTTATACGTTATACGTTATACGTTATACGTTATACGTTATACGTTATACGTTATACGTTATACGTTATACGTTATACGTTATACGTTATACGTTATACGTTATACGTTATACGTTATACGTTATACGTTATACGTTATACGTTATACGTTATACGTTATACGTTATACGTTATACGTCATACGTTATACGTTATACGTTATAGGTTATACGTTATACGTTATACGTTATACGTTATACGTTATACGTTATACGTTATACGTTATGCGTTATTCGCTATACGTTATGCGTTATACGATATACGTTATGCGTTATAGGATATATGTTATACGTTTTACGTTCTTCGTTATACGTTCTTCGTTACACGTTATACGTTATACGTTATACGTTATACGTTATACGTTATACGTTATACGTTATACGTTATACGTTATACGTTATACGTTATACGTTATACGTTATACGTTATACGTTATACGTTATACGTTATACGTTATACGTTATACGTTATACGTTATACGTTATACGTTATACGTCATACGTTATACGTTATACGTTATAGGTTATACGTTATACGTTATACGTTATACGTTATACGTTATACGTTATACGTTATACGTTATGCGTTATTCGCTATACGTTATGCGTTATACGATATACGTTATGCGTTATAGGATATATGTTATACGTTTTACGTTCTTCGTTATACGTTCTTCGTTACACGTTATACGTTATACGTTATACGTTATACGTTATACGTTATACGTTATACGTTATACGTCATACGTTATACGTTATACGTTATAGGTTATACGTTATACGTTATACGTTATACGTTATACGTTATACGTTATACGTTATACGTTATGCGTTATTCGCTATACGTTATGCGTTATACGATATACGTTATGCGTTATAGGATATATGTTATACGTTTTACGTTCTTCGTTATACGTTCTTCGTTACACGTTATACGTTATACGTTATACGTTATACGTTATACGTTATACGTTATACGTTATACGTTATACGTTATACGTTATACGTTATACGTTATACGTTATACGTTATACGTTATACGTTATACGTTATACGTTATACGTTATACGTTATACGTTATACGTTATACGTTATACGTCATACGTTATACGTTATACGTTATAGGTTATACGTTATACGTTATACGTTATACGTTATACGTTATACGTTATACGTTATACGTTATGCGTTATTCGCTATACGTTATGCGTTATACGATATACGTTATGCGTTATAGGATATATGTTATACGTTTTACGTTCTTCGTTATACGTTCTTCGTTACACGTTATACGTTATACGTTATACGTTATACGTTATACGTTATACGTTATACGTTATACGTTATACGTTATACGTTATACGTTATACGTTATACGTTATATGTTATACGTTATACGTTATACGTTATACGTTATACGTTATAGGTTATACGTTATACGTTATACGTTATACCCTATACGTTATACGTTATACGTTATACGTTATACGTTATACGTTATACGTTATACGTTATACGTTATACGTTATACTTTATACGTTATACGTTATACGTTATACGTTATACGTTATACGTTATACGTTATACGTTATACGTTACACGTTATACGTCGTAGGTTATACGTTATACGTTATACGTTATACGTTATACGTTATACGTTATACGTTATACGTCATAGGTTATACGTTATACGTTATACGTTATACGTTATACGTCATATGTTATACGTTATACGTTATACGTTATGCGTTATACGTTATACGTTATACGTTATACGTTATACGTTATACGTTATACGTTATACGTTATACGTTATACGTTATACGTTATACGTTATGCGTTATTCGCTATACGTTATACGTTATACGTTATACGTTATACGTTATACGTTATACGTTATACGTTATACGTTATACGTTATACGTTATACGTTATACGTTATACGTTATACGTTATACGTTATACGTTATACGTTATACGTTATACGTCATACGTTATACGTTATACGTTATAGGTTATACGTTATACGTTATACGTTATACGTTATACGTTATACGTTATACGTTATACGTTATACGTTATGCGTTATTCGCTATACGTTATGCGTTATACGATATACGTTATGCGTTATAGGATATATGTTATACGTTTTACGTTCTTCGTTATACGTTCTTCGTTACACGTTATACGTTATACGTTATACGTTATACGTTATACGTTATACGTTATACGTTATACGTTATACGTTATACGTTATACGTTATACGTTATACGTTATACGTTATACGTTATATGTTATACGTTATACGTTATACGTTATACGTTATAGGTTATGCGTTATACGTTATACGTTATACCCTATACGTTATACGTTATACGTTATACGTTATACGTTATACGTTATACGTTATACGTTATACGTTATACGTTATACTTTATACGTTATACTTTATACGTTATGCGTTATACGTTATACGTTATACGTTATACGTTATACGTTACACGTTATACGTCGTAGGTTATACGTTATACGTTATAAGTTATACGTTATACGTTATACGTTATACGTTATACGTTATACGTTATACGTTATACGTTATACGTTATACGTTATACGTTATACGTTATACGTCATACGTTATACGATATACGTTATACGTTATACGCTACACGTCATACGATATACGTTATACGTTATACGTTATACGTTATACGTTATACGTTATACGTTATACGTTATACGTTATACGTTATGCGTTATTCGCTATACGTTATGCGTTATACGATATACGTTATGCGTTATAGGATATATGTTATACGTTTTACGTTCTTCGTTATACGTTCTTCGTTACACGTTATACGTTATACGTTATACGTTATACGTTATACGTTATACGTTATACGTTATACGTTATACGTTATACGTTATACGTTATACGTTATACGTTATACGTTATACGTTATACGTTATACGTTATACGTTATACGTTATACGTTATACGTTATACGTTATAGGTTATACGTTATACGTCATACGTTATACGTTATACGTTATACGTTATACGTTATGCGTTATTCGCTATACGTTATGCGTTATACGATATACGTTATGCGTTATAGGATATATGTTATACGTTTTACGTTCTTCGTTATACGTTCTTCGTTATACGTTATACGTTATACGTTATACGTTATACGTTACACGTTATACGTTATACGTTATACGTTATACGTTATACGTTATACGTTATACGTTATACGTTATACGTTATACGTTATACGTTATACGTTATACGTTATACGTTATACGTTATACGTTATACGTTATACGTCATAGGTTATACGTTATACTTTATACGTTATACGTTATACGGCATAGGTTATACGTTATACGTTATACGTTATACGTTATACGTTATACGTTATACTTTATACGTTATACGTTATACGTTATACGTTATTCGTTATACGTTTTACGATATACGATATACGTTATACGTTATACGTTATACGTTATACGTTATACGTTATACGTTATACGTTATACTTTATACGTTATACGTTATACGTCATAGGTTATACGTTATACGTTATACGTTATACGTTATACGTTATACGTCATACGTTATACGTTATACGTTATACGTTATACGTTACACGTCATACGTTATACGTTATACGTTATACGTTATACGTTATACGTTATACGTTATACGTTATACGTTATACGTTATACGTAATACGTTATACGTTATACGTTATACGTTATACGTTATACGTTATACGTTATACGTTATACGTTATACGTTATACGTTATACGTTATACGTTATACGTTATACGTTATACGTTATGCGTTATACGTTATAAGTTATACGTTATGCGTTATACGTTATACGTTATACGTTATACGTTATACGTTATACGTTATACGTTATACTTTATACGTTATACGTTATACGTTATACGTTATACGTTATACGTTATACGTTATACGATATACGTTGTACGTTATACGTTATACGTTATACGTTATACATTATACGTTATACGTTATACATTACATGTTATACGTTATACGTTATACGTTATACGTTATACGTAATACGTTATACGTTATACGTTATACGTTATACGTTATACGTTATACGTTATACGTTATACGTTATACGTTATACGTTATACGTTATACGTTATACGTTATACGTTATACGTTATACGTTATACGTTATACGTTATACGTTATACTTTATACGTTATACGTTATACGTTATACGTTATACGTTATACGTTATACGTTATACGTTATACGTTATACGTTACACGTTATACGTCATAGGTTATACGTTATACGTTATACGTTATGCGTTTTACGTTATCCGTTATATGCTATACGTTATACGATATGCGTTATACGTTATACTTTATACGTTATACGTTATACGTTATACGTTATTCGTTATACGTTTTACGATATACGATATACGTTATACGTTATACGTCATAGGTTATACGTTATACGTTATACGTTATACGTTATACGTTACACGTTATACGTCGTAGGTTATACGTTATACGTTATACGTTATACGTTATACGTTATACGTTATACGTTATACGTCATAGGTTATACGTTATACGTTATACGTTATACGTTATACGTTATACGTTATACGTTATACGTTATACGTCATATGTTATACGTTATACGTTATACGTTATGCGTTATACGTTATACGTTATACGTTATACGTTATACGTTATACGTTATACGTTATACGTTATACGTTATACGTTATACGTTATACGTTATGCGTTATTCGCTATACGTTATACGTTATACGTTATACGTTATACGTTATACGTTATACGTTATACGTTATACGTTATACGTTATACGTTATACGTTATACGTTATACGTTATACGTTATACGTTATACGTTATACGTTATACGTTATACGTCATACGTTATACGTTATACGTTATAGGTTATACGTTATACGTTATACGTTATACGTTATACGTTATACGTTATACGTTATACGTTATACGTTATACGTTATACGTTATGCGTTATTCGCTATACGTTATGCGTTATACGATATACGTTATGCGTTATAGGATATATGTTATACGTTTTACGTTCTTCGTTATACGTTCTTCGTTACACGTTATACGTTATACGTTATACGTTATACGTTATACGTTATACGTTATACGTTATACGTTATACGTTATACGTTATACGTTATACGTTATACGTTATATGTTATACGTTATACGTTATACGTTATACGTTATAGGTTATGCGTTATACGTTATACGTTATACCCTATACGTTATACGTTATACGTTATACGTTATACGTTATACGTTATACGTTATACGTTATACGTTATACGTTATACTTTATACGTTATACGTTATACGTTATGCGTTATACGTTATACGTTATACGTTATACGTTATACGTTACACGTTATACGTCGTAGGTTATACGTTATACGTTATACGTTATACGTTATACGTTATACGTTATACGTTATACGTTATACGTTATACGTCATAGGTTATACGTTATACGTTATACGTTATGCGTTATACGTTATACGTTATACGTTATACGTTATACGTTATACGTTATACGTTATACGTTATACGTTATACGTTATACGTTATACGTTATACGTTATACGTTATACGTTATACGTTATACGTCATGGGTTATACGTTTTACGTTATTCGTTATACGTTATACGTTATACGTCATACGTTATACGTTATACGTTATACGTTATACGTTATACGTCATACGTTATACGTTATACGTTATACGTTATACGTTATACGTTATACGTTATACGTTATACGTTATACGTTATACGTAATACGTTATACGTTATACGTTATACGTTATACGTTATACGTTATACGTTATACGTTATACGTTATACGTTATACGTTATACGTTATACGTTATACGTTATACGTTATACGTTATGCGTTATACGTTATAAGTTATACGTTATGCGTTATACGTTATACGTTATACGTTATACGTTATACGTTATACGTTATACGTTATACTTTATACGTTATACGTTATACGTTATACGTTATACGTTATACGTTATACGTTATACGATATACGTTGTACGTTATACGTTATACGTTATACGTTATACATTATACGTTATACGTTATACATTACATGTTATACGTTATACGTTATACGTTATACGTTATACGTAATACGTTATACGTTATACGTTATACGTTATACGTTATACGTTATACGTTATACGTTATACGTTATACGTTATACGTTATACGTTATACGTTATACGTTATACGTTATACGTTATACGTTATACGTTATACGTTATACGTTATACGTTATACGTTATACGTTATACGTTATACGTTATACGTTATACGTTATACGTCATGGGTTATACGTTTTACGTTATTCGTTATACGTTATCCGTTACACGTTATACGTTATACGTTATACGTTATACGTTATACGTTATACGTGATACGTTATACGTTATGAGTTTTACGTTATACGTTATACGTTATACGTTATACGTTATACGTTATACGTTATACGTTATACGTTATACGTCATAAGTTATACGTTATACGTTATACGTTATACGTTATACGTTACGCGTTATACGTTCTACGATATTCGTTATACGTTATACGTTATTAGTTATACGTTATACGTTATACGTTATACGTTATACGTCATAGGTTATACGTTATACGTTATGCGCTATACGTTATACATTATACGTTATACGATATACGTTATACGTTATGCGTTATGCTTTCTTCGTTACACGTTATACGTTAATCGGTATGCGTTATACGTTATACGATATACGTTATACGTTATACGTTATACGTTATACGTTATACGTTACACGTTATACGTTATACGTTATACGCTATACGTTATACGTTATACGTTATACGTTATACTTTATACGTTATACGTTATTCGTTATACGTTATACGTTATACGTTATACGTTACACGTTATACGTCATAGGTTATCGTTATACGTTATACGTTATACGTTATACGTTATACGTTATACGTTATACGTCATAGGTTATACGTTATACGTTATACGTTATGCGTTACACGTTATACGTTATACGTTATACGTTATTCTTTATACGTTATACGTTATACGTTATACGTTATACGTTATACGTTATACGTCATACGTTACACGTTATACGTCATAGGTTATACGTTATACGTTATACGGTATACGTTATACGTTGTAGGTTACATGTTATACGTTATACGTTATACGTTATACGTTATACGTTATACGTTACACGTTATACGTTATACGTTATACGTCATACGTCATAGGTTATACGTTATACGTTATACGTTATACGTTATACGTTATACGTTACACGTCATACGCTATACTTTATACGTTATACGTTATACGTTATACGTTATAGGTTATACGTTATACGTTATACGTTATACGTTATAAGTTATACGTTATACGTCATAGGTTATTCGTTGAACGTTATACGTTATACGTAGTATGTAATGCGTCATACGTTTTACGTTATTCGTCATACGTTTTTCGTTACAAGTTATACGTTATGCGTTATACGTTATACGTTATACGTCATAGGTTATAGGTTATACGTTATACGTTATACGTTATACATTATGCGTTATACGTTTTACGTTATTCGTTATACGTCATAAGTTATACGTTATACGTTATACGTTATACGTTATACGTTACGCGTTATACGTTATACGTTATACATTATACGTTATACGTTATACGTTATACGTAATACGTTATACGTTATACGTTATACGTTATACGTTATACGTTATACGTTATACGTTATACGTTATACGTTATACGTTATACGTTATACGTTATACGTTATACGTTATACGTTATACGTTATACGTTATACGTTATACGTTATACGTTATACGTTATACGTTATACGTTATACGTCATGGGTTATACGTTTTACGTTATTCGTTATACGTTATCCGTTACACGTTATACGTTATACGTTATACGTTATGCGTTATACGTTATAAGTTATACGTTATGCGTTATACGTTATACGTTATACGTTATACGTTATACGTTATACGTTATACGTTATACTTTATACGTTATACGTTATACGTTATACGTTATACGTTATACGTTATACGTTATACGATATACGTTGTACGTTATACGTTATACGTTATACGTTATACATTATACGTTATACGTTATACATTACATGTTATACGTTATACGTTATACGTTATACGTTATACGTAATACGTTATACGTTATACGTTATACGTTATACGTTATACGTTATACGTTATACGTTATACGTTATACGTTATACGTTATACGTTATACGTTATACGTTATACGTTATACGTTATACGTTATACGTTATACGTTATACGTTATACGTTATACGTTATACGTTATACGTTATACGTTACGCGTTATACGTTCTACGATATTCGTTATACGTTTTACGATATACGATATACGTTATACGTTATACGTTATACGTTATACGTTATACGTTATACGTTATACGTTATACGTTATACGTTATACGTTATACGTCATAGGTTATACGTTATACGATATGCGTTATACGTTATACTTTATACGTTTTACGTTATACGTTATACGTTATTCGTTATACGTTTCACGATATACGATATACGTTATACGTTATACGTTATACGTTATACGTTATACGTTATACGTTATACGTTATACTTTATACGTTATACGTTATACGGCATAGGTTATACGTTATACGTTATACGTTATACGTTATACGTTATACGTTATACTTTATACGTTATACGTTATACGTTATACGTTATTCGTTATACGTTTTACGATATACGATATACGTTATACGTTATACGTTATACGTTATACGTTATACGTTATACGTTATACTTTATACGTTATACGTTATACGTCATAGGTTATACGTTATACGTTATACGTTATACGTTATACGTTATACGTCATACGTTATACGTTATACGTTATACGTTATACGTTATACGTTATACGTTATACATTACATGTTATACGTTATACGTTATACGTTATACGTTATACGTAATACGTTATACGTTATACGTTATACGTTATACGTTATACGTTATACGTTATACGTTATACGTTATACGTTATACGTTATACGTTATACGTTATACGTTATACGTTATACGTTATACGTTATACGTTATACGTTATACGTTATACGTTATACGTTATACGTTATACGTTATACGTTATACGTCATGGGTTATACGTTTTACGTTATTCGTTATACGTTATCCGTTACACGTTATACGTTATACGTTATACGTTATACGTTATACGTTATACGTGATACGTTATACGTTATGAGTTTTACGTTATACGTTATACGTTATACGTTATACGTTATACGTTATACGTTATACGTTATACGTTATACGTCATAAGTTATACGTTATACGTTATACGTTATACGTTATACGTTACGCGTTATACGTTCTACGATATTCGTTATACGTTATACGTTATTAGTTATACGTTATACGTTATACGTTATACGTTATACGTCATAGGTTATACGTTATACGTTATGCGCTATACGTTATACATTATACGTTATACGATATACGTTATACGTTATGCGTTATGCTTTCTTCGTTACACGTTATACGTTAATCGGTATGCGTTATACGTTATACGATATACGTTATACGTTATACGTTATACGTTATACGTTACACGTTATACGTTATACGTTATACGCTATACGTTATACGTTATACGTTATACGTTATACTTTATACGTTATACGTTATTCGTTATACGTTATACGTTATACGTTATACGTTACACGTTATACGTCATAGGTTATCGTTATACGTTATACGTTATACGTTATACGTTATACGTTATACGTTATACGTCATAGGTTATACGTTATACGTTATACGTTATGCGTTACACGTTATACGTTATACGTTATACGTTATTCTTTATACGTTATACGTTATACGTTATACGTTATACGTTATACGTTATACGTCATACGTTACACGTTATACGTCATAGGTTATACGTTATACGTTATACGGTATACGTTATACGTTGTAGGTTACATGTTATACGTTATACGTTATACGTTATACGTTATACGTTATACGTTACACGTTATACGTTATACGTTATACGTCATACGTCATAGGTTATACGTTATACGTTATACGTTATACGTTATACGTTATACGTTACACGTCATACGCTATACATTATACGTTATACGTTATACGTTATACGTTATAGGTTATACGTTATACGTTATACGTTATACGTTATAAGTTATACGTTATACGTCATAGGTTATTCGTTGAACGTTATACGTTATACGTAGTATGTAATGCGTCATACGTTTTACGTTATTCGTCATACGTTTTTCGTTACAAGTTATACGTTATGCGTTATACGTTATACGTTATACGTCATAGGTTATAAGTTATACGTTATACGTTATACGTTATACATTATGCGTTATACGTTTTACGTTATTCGTTATACGTCATAAGTTATACGTTATACGTTATACGTTATACGTTATACGTTACGCGTTATACGTTATACGTTATACATTATACGTTATACGTTATACGTTATACGTTATACGTTATACGTTATACGTTATACGTTATACGTTATACGTTATACGTTATACGTCATACGTTATACGTTATTCGTAATACGTTATACGTGATACGTTATACGTTGTACGCTATACGTTATACTTTATACGTTATAAGTTATACGTTATACGTCATAGGTTATACGTTATACGTTATACGTTATACGTTATACGTTATACGTTATACGTTATACGTTATACGTTATACGTTATACGTTATACGTTATACGTTATACGTTATACGTTATACGTTATACGTTATACGTTATACGTTATACGTTATACGTCATAAGTTATACGTTATACGTTATACGTTATACGTTATACGCTATACGTTATACGTTATACGTTATACGTTATACGTTATACGTTATACGTTATACGTTACACGTTATACGTTATACGTTATACGTTATACGTTATACGTTATACGCTATACGTTATACGTTATACGTTATACGTTATACGTTATACGTTATACGTTATACGTTATACGTTATACGTTATACGTTATACGTTATACGTCATACGTTATACGTTACACGTTATACGACATAGGTTATACGTTATACGTTATACGTTATACGTTATACGTTATACGTTATACGTTATACGTTATACGTTATACGTTATACGTTATACGTTATACGTTATACTTTATACGTTATACGTTATACGTTATACGTTATACGTTATACGTTATACGTTATTCGTTATACGTTATACGTTATACGTTATACGTTATACGATATACGTTATACGTTAGACGTTATACGTCATAGGTTATACGTTATACGTTATACGTTATACGTTATACGTTATACGTTATACGATATACGTTATACGTCATACGTTATACGTTATACGTTATACGTTATACGTTATACGTTATACATTATACGTTATACGATATATACATTACATGTTACGCGTTATACGTTATACGTTATACGTTATACGTTATACGTTTTGCGTTTTACGTTATTCGTTATATGTTATACGTTATACGATATACGTTATACGTTATACGTTGTACGTTATGCGTTATACGTTCTACGATATTCGTTATACGTTATACGTTATACGTTATTAGTTATACGTTATACGTTATACGTTGTACGTCATAGGTTATACGTTATACGTTATGCGTTATACGTTATACATTATACGTTATACGATATACGTTATACGTAATGCGTTATGCGTTCTTCGTTACACGTTACACGTTATTCGGTATTCGTTATACGTTATACGTTATACGTTATACGTTATACGTTATACGTTATACGTTATATGTTATACGTTATACGTTATACGTTATACGTTATACGTTATAAGTTATACGTTTTACGTTATACGTTATACGTTATACGTTATACGTTATACGTTATACGTTATACGTTATACGTCATAAGTTATACGTTATACGTTATACGTTATACGTTATACGTTATACGTTATACGCTATACGTTATACGTTATACGTTATGCGTTTTACGTTATCCGTTATATGTTATACGTTATACGTTATACGTTATACGTCATACGTTATACGTTACACGTTATACGACATAGGTTATACGTTATACGTTATACGTTATACGTTATACGTTATACGTTATACGTTATACGTTATACGTTATACGTTATACGTTATACGTTATACTTTATACGTTATACGTTATACGTTATACGTTATACGTTATACGTTATACGTTATACGATATACGTTGTACGTTATACGTTATACGTTATACGTTATACATTATACGTTATACGTTATACATTACATGTTATACGTTATACGTTATACGTTATACGTTATACGTAATACGTTATACGTTATACGTTATACGTTATACGTTATACGTTATACGTTATACGTTATACGTTATACGTTATACGTTATACGTTATACGTTATACGTTATACGTTATACGTTATACGTTATACGTTATACGTTATACGTTATACGTTATACGTTATACGTTGTACGTTATACGTTATACGTCATGGGTTATACGTTTTACGTTATTCGTTATACGTTATCCGTTACACGTTATACGTTATACGTTATACGTTATACGTTATACGTTATACGTGATACGTTATACGTTATGAGTTTTACGTTATACGTTATACGTTATACGTTATACGTTATACGTTATACGTTATACGTTATACGTTATACGTCATAAGTTATACGTTATACGTTATACGTTATACGTTATACGTTACGCGTTATACGTTCTACGATATTCGTTATACGTTATACGTTATTAGTTATACGTTATACGTTATACGTTAT
Source organism: Ptiloglossa arizonensis (assembly GCF_051014685.1). Lineage (NCBI taxonomy): Eukaryota > Metazoa > Arthropoda > Insecta > Hymenoptera > Colletidae > Ptiloglossa > Ptiloglossa arizonensis. Next base: position 148,777 of record NW_027479289.1, on the reverse strand, counting down.
ACGTTATACGTCATAGGTTATACGTTATACGTTATGCGCTATACGTTATGCATTATACGTTATACGATATACGTTATACGTTATGCGTTATGCTTTCTTCGTTACACGTTATACGTTAATCGGTATGCGTTATACGTTATACGATATACGTTATACGTTATACGTTATACGTTATACGTTACACGTTATACGTTATACGTTATACGCTATACGTTATACGTTATACGTTATACGTTATACTTTATACGTTATACGTTATTCGTTATACGTTATACGTTATACGTTATACGTTACACGTTATACGTCATAGGTTATCGTTATACGTTATACGTTATACGTTATACGTTATACGTTATACGTTATACGTCATAGGTTATACGTTATACGTTATACGTTATGCGTTACACGTTATACGTTATACGTTATACGTTATTCTTTATACGTTATACGTTATACGTTATACGTTATACGTTATACGTTATACGTCATACGTTACACGTTATACGTCATAGGTTATACGTTATACGTTATACGGTATACGTTATACGTTGTAGGTTACATGTTATACGTTATACGTTATACGTTATACGTTATACGTTATACGTTACACGTTATACGTTATACGTTATACGTCATACGTCATAGGTTATACGTTATACGTTATACGTTATACGTTATACGTTATACGTTACACGTCATACGCTATACTTTATACGTTATACGTTATACGTTATACGTTATAGGTTATACGTTATACGTTATACGTTATACGTTATAAGTTATACGTTATACGTCATAGGTTATTCGTTGAACGTTATACGTTATACGTAGTATGTAATGCGTCATACGTTTTACGTTATTCGTCATACGTTTTTCGTTACAAGTTATACGTTATGCGTTATACGTTATACGTTATACGTCATAGGTTATAGGTTATACGTTATACGTTATACGTTATACATTATGCGTTATACGTTTTACGTTATTCGTTATACGTCATAAGTTATACGTTATACGTTATACGTTATACGTTATACGTTACGCGTTATACGTTATACGTTATACATTATACGTTATACGTTATACGTTATACGTTATACGTTATACGTTATACGTTATACGTTATACGTTATACGTTATACGTCATACGTTATACGTTATTCGTAATACGTTATACGTGATACGTTATACGTTGTACGCTATACGTTATACTTTATACGTTATAAGTTATACGTTATACGTCATAGGCTATACGTTATACGTTATACGTTATACGTTATACGTTATACGTTATACGTTATACGTTATACGTTATACGTTATACGTTATACGTTATACGTTATACGTTATACGTTATACGTTATACGTTATACGTTATACGTTATACGTTATACGTTATACGTTATACGTTATACGTCATAAGTTATACGTTATACGTTATACGTTATGCGTTATTCGCTATACGTTATGCGTTATACGATATACGTTATGCGTTATAGGATATATGTTATACGTTTTACGTTCTTCGTTATACGTTCTTCGTTACATGTTATACGTTATACGTTATACGTTATACGTTATACGTTATACGTAATATGTAATACGTCATATGTTTTACGTTATACGTTATACGTTATACGTTATACGTTATACGTTATGAGTTATTCGCTTTACGTTATGCGTTATACGATATACGTTATGCGTTATAGGATATATGTTATACGTTTTACGTTCTTCGTTATACGTTCTTCGTTACACGTTATACGTTATACGTTATACGTTATACGTTATACGTTATACGTTATACGTAATATGTAATACGTCATATGTTTTACGTTATACGTTATACGTTATACGTTATACGTTATACGTTATACGTTATACGCTATACGTTATACGTTATACGTTATACGTTATACGTTATACGTTATACGTTATACGTTATACGCTATACGTTATACGTTATACGTTATACGTTATACGTTATACGTTATACGTTATACGTTACACGTTATACGTTATACGTTATACGTTATACGTTATACGTTATACGTTATACGCTATACGTTATACGTTATACGTTATACGTTATACGTTATACGTTATACGTTATACGTTATACGTTATACGTTATACGTTATACGTCATACGTTATACGTTACACGTTATACGACATAGGTTATACGTTATACGTTATACGTTATACGTTATACGTTATACGTTATACGTTATACGTTATACGTTATACGTTATACGTTATACGTTATACGTTATACTTTATACGTTATACGTTATACGTTATACGTTATACGTTATACGTTATACGTTATACGTTATTCGTTATACGTTATACGTTATACGTTATACGTTATACGATATACGTTATACGTTAGACGTTATACGTCATAGGTTATACGTTATACGTTATACGTTATACGTTATACGTTATACGTTATACGATATACGTTATACGTCATACGTTATACGTTATACGTTATACGTTATACGTTATACGTTATACATTATACGTTATACGATATATACATTACATGTTACGCGTTATACGTTATACGTTATACGTTATACGTTATACGTTTTGCGTTTTACGTTATTCGTTATATGTTATACGTTATACGATATACGTTATACGTTATACGTTGTACGTTATGCGTTATACGTTCTACGATATTCGTTATACGTTATACGTTATACGTTATTAGTTATACGTTATACGTTATACGTTGTACGTCATAGGTTATACGTTATACGTTATGCGTTATACGTTATACATTATACGTTATACGATATACGTTATACGTAATGCGTTATGCGTTCTTCGTTACACGTTACACGTTATTCGGTATTCGTTATACGTTATACGTTATACGTTATACGTTATACGTTATACGTTATACGTTATATGTTATACGTTATACGTTATACGTTATACGTTATACGTTATAAGTTATACGTTTTACGTTATACGTTATACGTTATACGTTATACGTTATACGTTATACGTTATACGTTATACGTCATAAGTTATACGTTATACGTTATACGTTATACGTTATACGTTATACGTTATACGCTATACGTTATACGTTATACGTTATGCGTTTTACGTTATCCGTTATATGTTATACGTTATACGATATGCGTTATACGTTATACTTTATACGTTATACGTTATACGTTATACGTTATACGTTATACGTTATACGTTATACGTTATACGTTATACGTTATACGTTATACGTTATACGTTATACGTTATACGTTATACGTTATACGTTATACGTTATACGTTATACGTTATACGTTATTCGTAATACGTTAAACGTGATACGTTATACGGTGTGCGTTATACGTTATACGTTATACGTTATTCATTATACGTTATACGTTATACATTACATGTTATACGTTATACGTTATACGTTATGCGTTATACGTTATACGTTATAAGTTATACGTTATACGTCATAGGTTATACGTTATACGTTATACGTTATACGTTATACGTTATACGTTATACGTTATACGTTATAAGTTATACGTTATAAGTTATACGATATAAGGTATACGTTATACGTTATACGTTATACGTTATACGTTATACGTTATACGTTATACGTTATACGTTATACGTTATACGTTATACGTTATACGTTATACGTTATACGTTATACGCTATACGTTATACGTTATACGTTATACGTTATACGTTATACGTTATACGTTATACGTTATACGTTATACGTTATACGTTATACGTTATACGTTATACGTTATACGTTATACGTTATACGTTATACGTCATAAATTATACGTTATACGTTATACGTTATACGTTATACGTTACGCGTTATACGTTCTACGATATTCGTTTTACGTTATACGTTATTAGTTATACGTTATACGTTATACGTTATACGTTACGCGTTATACGTTCTACGATATTCGTTATACGTTATACGTTATTTGTTATACGTTATACGTTATACGTTATACGTCATAGGTTATACGTTATACGTTATGCGCTATACGTTATACATTATACGTTATACGATATACGTTATACGTTATGCGTTATGCGTTCTTCGTTACACGTTATACGTTATTCGGTATTCGTTATACGTTATACGATATACGTTATACGTTATACGTTATGCGTTATACGTTACACGTTATACGTTATACGTTATACGCTATACGTTATACGTTATACGTTATACGTTATACTTTATACGTCATACGTTATACGTTATACGTTATACGTTATACGTTATACGTTATACGTTATACGTTATACGTTATACGTTATACGTTACACGTTATACGTCAATGGTTATACGTTATACGTTATACGTTATGCGTTATACGTTATACGTTATACGTTATGCGTTATTCGCTATACGTTATGCGTTATACGATATACGTTATGCGTTATAGGATATATGTTATACGTTTTACGTTCTTCGTTATACGTTCTTCGTTACACGTTATACGTTATACGTTATACGTTATACGTTATACGTTATACGTTATACGTTATACGTTATACGTTATACGTTATACGTAATACGTTATACGTTATACGTTATACGTTATACGTTATACGTTATACGTTATACGTTATACGTTATACGTTATACGTTATACGTTATTCGTTATACGTTATACGTTATACGTTATACGTTATACGATATACGTTATACGTTAGACGTTATACGTCATAGGTTATACGTTATACGTTATACGTTATACGTTATACGTTATACGTTATACGATATACGTTATACGTCATACGTTATACGTTATACGTTATACGTTATACGTTATACGTTATACATTATACGTTATACGATATATACATTACATGTTACGCGTTATACGTTATACGTTATACGTTATACGTTATACGTTTTGCGTTTTACGTTATTCGTTATATGTTATACGTTATACGATATACGTTATACGTTATACGTTGTACGTTATGCGTTATACGTTCTACGATATTCGTTATACGTTATACGTTATACGTTATTAGTTATACGTTATACGTTATACGTTGTACGTCATAGGTTATACGTTATACGTTATGCGTTATACGTTATACATTATACGTTATACGATATACGTTATACGTAATGCGTTATGCGTTCTTCGTTACACGTTACACGTTATTCGGTATTCGTTATACGTTATACGTTATACGTTATACGTTATACGTTATACGTTATACGTTATATGTTATACGTTATACGTTATACGTTATACGTTATACGTTATAAGTTATACGTTTTACGTTATACGTTATACGTTATACGTTATACGTTATACGTTATACGTTATACGTTATACGTCATAAGTTATACGTTATACGTTATACGTTATACGTTATACGTTATACGTTATACGCTATACGTTATACGTTATACGTTATGCGTTTTACGTTATCCGTTATATGTTATACGTTATACGATATGCGTTATACGTTATACTTTATACGTTATACGTTATACGTTATACGTTATACGTTATACGTTATACGTTATACGTTATACGTTATACGTTATACGTTATACGTTATACGTTATACGTTATACGTTATACGTTATACGTTATACGTTATACGTTATACGTTATACGTTATACGTTATTCGTAATACGTTAAACGTGATACGTTATACGGTGTGCGTTATACGTTATACGTTATACGTTATTCATTATACGTTATACGTTATACATTACATGTTATACGTTATACGTTATACGTTATGCGTTATACGTTATACGTTATAAGTTATACGTTATACGTCATAGGTTATACGTTATACGTTATACGTTATACGTTATACGTTATACGTTATACGTTATACGTTATAAGTTATACGTTATAAGTTATACGATATAAGGTATACGTTATACGTTATACGTTATACGTTATACGTTATACGTTATACGTTATACGTTATACGTTATACGTTATACGTTATACGTTATACGTTATACGTTATACGTTATACGCTATACGTTATACGTTATACGTTATACGTTATACGTTATACGTTATACGTTATACGTTATACGTTATACGTTATACGTTATACGTTATACGTTATACGTTATACGTTATACGTCATAAATTATACGTTATACGTTATACGTTATACGTTATACGTTACGCGTTATACGTTCTACGATATTCGTTATACGTTATACGTTATTAGTTATACGTTATACGTTATACGTTATACGTTACGCGTTATACGTTCTACGATATTCGTTATACGTTATACGTTATTTGTTATACGTTATACGTTATACGTTATACGTCATAGGTTATACGTTATACGTTATGCGCTATACGTTATACATTATACGTTATACGATATACGTTATACGTTATGCGTTATGCGTTCTTCGTTACACGTTATACGTTATTCGGTATTCGTTATACGTTATACGATATACGTTATACGTTATACGTTATGCGTTATACGTTACACGTTATACGTTATACGTTATACGCTATACGTTATACGTTATACGTTATACGTTATACTTTATACGTCATACGTTATACGTTATACGTTATACGTTATACGTTATACGTTATACGTTATACGTTATACGTTATACGTTATACGTTACACGTTATACGTCAATGGTTATACGTTATACGTTATACGTTATGCGTTATACGTTATACGTTATACGTTATGCGTTATTCGCTATACGTTATGCGTTATACGATATACGTTATGCGTTATAGGATATATGTTATACGTTTTACGTTCTTCGTTATACGTTCTTCGTTACACGTTATACGTTATACGTTATACGTTATACGTTATACGTTATACGTTATACGTTATACGTTATACGTTATACGTTATACGTAATACGTTATACGTTATACGTTATACGTTATACGTTATACGTTATACGTTATACGTTATACGTTATACGTTATACGTTATACGTTATACGTTATACGTTATACGTTATACATTATACGTTATACGTTATACGTTATACGTTATACGTTATACGTTATACGTTATACGTTATACGTTATACGTTATGCGTTATTCGCTATACGTTATGCGTTATACGATATACGTTATGCGTTATAGGATATATGTTATACGTTTTACGTTCTTCGTTATACGTTCTTCGTTACATGTTATACGTTATACGTTATACGTTATACGTTATACGTTATACGTAATATGTAATACGTCATATGTTTTACGTTATACGTTATACGTTATACGTTATACGTTATACGTTATGAGTTATTCGCTTTACGTTATGCGTTATACGATATACGTTATGCGTTATAGGATATATGTTATACGTTTTACGTTCTTCGTTATACGTTCTTCGTTACACGTTATACGTTATACGTTATACGTTATACGTTATACGTTATACGTTATACGTAATATGTAATACGTCATATGTTTTACGTTATACGTTATACGTTATACGTTATACGTTATACGTTATACGTTATACGCTATACGTTATACGTTATACGTTATACGTTATACGTTATACGTTATACGTTATACGTAATACGTTATAGGTTATACGTTATACGTTATACGTTATACGTTATACGTTATACGTTATACGTTATACGTTATACGTTATACGTTATACGTTATACGTTATACGTTATACGTTATACGTTATACGTTATACGTTATACGTTATACGTTATACGTTATACGTAATACGTTATACGTTATACGTTATACGTTATACGTTATACGTTATACGTTATACGTTATACGTTATACGTTATACGTTATACGTTATACGTTATACGTTATACGTTATACGTTATGCGTTATACGTTATAAGTTATACGTTATGCGTTATACGTTATACGTTATACGTTATACGTTATACGTTATACGTTATACGTTATACTTTATACGTTATACGTTATACGTTATACGTTATACGTTATACGTTATACGTTATACGATATACGTTGTACGTTATACGTTATACGTTATACGTTATACATTATACGTTATACGTTATACATTACATGTTATACGTTATACGTTATACGTTATACGTTATACGTAATACGTTATACGTTATACGTTATACGTTATACGTTATACGTTATACGTTATACGTTATACGTTATACGTTATACGTTATACGTTATACGTTATACGTTATACGTTATACGTTATACGTTATACGTTATACGTTATACGTTATACTTTATACGTTATACGTTATACGTTATACGTTATACGTTATACGTTATACGTTATACGTTATACGTTATACGTTACACGTTATACGTCATAGGTTATACGTTATACGTTATACGTTATGCGTTTTACGTTATCCGTTATATGTTATACGTTATACGATATGCGTTATACGTTATACTTTATACGTTATACGTTATACGTTATACGTTATTCGTTATACGTTTTACGATATACGATATACGTTATACGTTATACGTCATAGGTTATACGTTATACGTTATACGTTATACGTTATACGTTACACGTTATACGTCGTAGGTTATACGTTATACGTTATACGTTATACGTTATACGTTATACGTTATACGTTATACGTCATAGGTTATACGTTATACGTTATACGTTATACGTTATACGTTATACGTTATACGTTATACGTTATACGTCATATGTTATACGTTATACGTTATACGTTATGCGTTATACGTTATACGTTATACGTTATACGTTATACGTTATACGTTATACGTTATACGTTATACGTTATACGTTATACGTTATACGTTATGCGTTATTCGCTATACGTTATACGTTATACGTTATACGTTATACGTTATACGTTATACGTTATACGTTATACGTTATACGTTATACGTTATACGTTATACGTTATACGTTATACGTTATACGTTATACGTTATACGTTATACGTTATACGTCATACGTTATACGTTATACGTTATAGGTTATACGTTATACGTTATACGTTATACGTTATACGTTATACGTTATACGTTATACGTTATACGTTATACGTTATACGTTATGCGTTATTCGCTATACGTTATGCGTTATACGATATACGTTATGCGTTATAGGATATATGTTATACGTTTTACGTTCTTCGTTATACGTTCTTCGTTACACGTTATACGTTATACGTTATACGTTATACGTTATACGTTATACGTTATACGTTATACGTTATACGTTATACGTTATACGTTATACGTTATACGTTATATGTTATACGTTATACGTTATACGTTATACGTTATAGGTTATGCGTTATACGTTATACGTTATACCCTATACGTTATACGTTATACGTTATACGTTATACGTTATACGTTATACGTTATACGTTATACGTTATACGTTATACTTTATACGTTATACGTTATACGTTATGCGTTATACGTTATACGTTATACGTTATACGTTATACGTTACACGTTATACGTCGTAGGTTATACGTTATACGTTATACGTTATACGTTATACGTTATACGTTATACGTTATACGTTATACGTTATACGTCATAGGTTATACGTTATACGTTATACGTTATGCGTTATACGTTATACGTTATACGTTATACGTTATACGTTATACGTTATACGTTATACGTTATACGTTATACGTTATACGTTATACGTTATACGTTATACGTTATACGTTATACGTTATACGTCATGGGTTATACGTTTTACGTTATTCGTTATACGTTATACGTTATACGTCATACGTTATACGTTATACGTTATACGTTATACGTTATACGTCATACGTTATACGTTATACGTTATACGTTATACGTTATACGTTATACGTTATACGTTATACGTTATACGTTATACGTAATACGTTATACGTTATACGTTATACGTTATACGTTATACGTTATACGTTATACGTTATACGTTATACGTTATACGTTATACGTTATACGTTATACGTTATACGTTATACGTTATGCGTTATACGTTATAAGTTATACGTTATGCGTTATACGTTATACGTTATACGTTATACGTTATACGTTATACGTTATACGTTATACTTTATACGTTATACGTTATACGTTATACGTTATACGTTATACGTTATACGTTATACGATATACGTTGTACGTTATACGTTATACGTTATACGTTATACATTATACGTTATACGTTATACATTACATGTTATACGTTATACGTTATACGTTATACGTTATACGTAATACGTTATACGTTATACGTTATACGTTATACGTTATACGTTATACGTTATACGTTATACGTTATACGTTATACGTTATACGTTATACGTTATACGTTATACGTTATACGTTATACGTTATACGTTATACGTTATACGTTATACGTTATACGTTATACGTTATACGTTATACGTTATACGTTATACGTTATACGTCATGGGTTATACGTTTTACGTTATTCGTTATACGTTATCCGTTACACGTTATACGTTATACGTTATACGTTATACGTTATACGTTATACGTGATACGTTATACGTTATGAGTTTTACGTTATACGTTATACGTTATACGTTATACGTTATACGTTATACGTTATACGTTATACGTTATACGTCATAAGTTATACGTTATACGTTATACGTTATACGTTATACGTTACGCGTTATACGTTCTACGATATTCGTTATACGTTATACGTTATTAGTTATACGTTATACGTTATACGTTATACGTTATACGTCATAGGTTACACGTTATACGTTATGCGCTATACGTTATACATTATACGTTATACGATATACGTTATACGTTATGCGTTATGCTTTCTTCGTTACACGTTATACGTTAATCGGTATGCGTTATACGTTATACGATATACGTTATACGTTATACGTTATACGTTATACGTTATACGTTACACGTTATACGTTATACGTTATACGCTATACGTTATACGTTATACGTTATACGTCATACTTTATACGTTATACGTTATTCGTTATACGTTATACGTTATACGTTATACGTTACACGTTATACGTCATAGGTTATCGTTATACGTTATACGTTATACGTTATACGTTATACGTTATACGTTATACGTCATAGGTTATACGTTATACGTTATACGTTATGCGTTACACGTTATACGTTATACGTTATACGTTATTCTTTATACGTTATACGTTATACGTTATACGTTATACGTTATACGTTATACGTCATACGTTACACGTTATACGTCATAGGTTATACGTTATACGTTATACGGTATACGTTATACGTTGTAGGTTACATGTTATACGTTATACGTTATACGTTATACGTTATACGTTATACGTTACACGTTATACGTTATACGTTATACGTCATACGTCATAGGTTATACGTTATACGTTATACGTTATACGTTATACGTTATACGTTACACGTCATACGCTATACTTTATACGTTATACGTTATACGTTATACGTTATAGGTTATACGTTATACGTTATACGTTATACGTTATAAGTTATACGTTATACGTCATAGGTTATTCGTTGAACGTTATACGTTATACGTAGTATGTAATGCGTCATACGTTTTACGTTATTCGTCATACGTTTTTCGTTACAAGTTATACGTTATGCGTTATACGTTATACGTTATACGTCATAGGTTATAGGTTATACGTTATACGTTATACGTTATACATTATGCGTTATACGTTTTACGTTATTCGTTATACGTCATAAGTTATACGTTATACGTTATACGTTATACGTTATACGTTACGCGTTATACGTTATACGTTATACATTATACGTTATACGTTATACGTTATACGTAATACGTTATACGTTATACGTTATACGTTATACGTTATACGTTATACGTTATACGTTATACGTTATACGTTATACGTTATACGTTATACGTTATACGTTATACGTTATACGTTATACGTTATACGTTATACGTTATACGTTATACGTTATACGTTATACGTTATACGTTATACGTTATACGTCATGGGTTATACGTTTTACGTTATTCGTTATACGTTATCCGTTACACGTTATACGTTATACGTTATACGTTATGCGTTATACGTTATAAGTTATACGTTATGCGTTATACGTTATACGTTATACGTTATACGTTATACGTTATACGTTATACGTTATACTTTATACGTTATACGTTATACGTTATACGTTATACGTTATACGTTATACGTTATACGATATACGTTGTACGTTATACGTTATACGTTATACGTTATACATTATACGTTATACGTTATACATTACATGTTATACGTTATACGTTATACGTTATACGTTATACGTAATACGTTATACGTTATACGTTATACGTTATACGTTATACGTTATACGTTATACGTTATACGTTATACGTTATACGTTATACGTTATACGTTATACGTTATACGTTATACGTTATACGTTATACGTTATACGTTATACGTTATACGTTATACGTTATACGTTATACGTTATACGTTACGCGTTATACGTTCTACGATATTCGTTATACGTTTTACGATATACGATATACGTTATACGTTATACGTTATACGTTATACGTTATACGTTATACGTTATACGTTATACGTTATACGTTATACGTTATACGTCATAGGTTATACGTTATACGATATGCGTTATACGTTATACTTTATACGTTTTACGTTATACGTTATACGTTATTCGTTATACGTTTCACGATATACGATATACGTTATACGTTATACGTTATACGTTATACGTTATACGTTATACGTTATACGTTATACTTTATACGTTATACGTTATACGGCATAGGTTATACGTTATACGTTATACGTTATACGTTATACGTTATACGTTATACTTTATACGTTATACGTTATACGTTATACGTTATTCGTTATACGTTTTACGATATACGATATACGTTATACGTTATACGTTATACGTTATACGTTATACGTTATACGTTATACTTTATACGTTATACGTTATACGTCATAGGTTATACGTTATACGTTATACGTTATACGTTATACGTTATACGTCATACGTTATACGTTATACGTTATACGTTATACGTTATACGTCATACGTTATACGTTATACGTTATACGTTATACGTTATACGTTATACGTTATACGTTATACGTTATACGTTATACGTAATACGTTATACGTTATACGTTATACGTTATACGTTATACGTTATACGTTATACGTTATACGTTATACGTTATACGTTATACGTTATACGTTATACGTTATACGTTATACGTTATGCGTTATACGTTATAAGTTATACGTTATGCGTTATACGTTATACGTTATACGTTATACGTTATACGTTATACGTTATACGTTATACTTTATACGTTATACGTTATACGTTATACGTTATACGTTATACGTTATACGTTATACGATATACGTTGTACGTTATACGTTATACGTTATACGTTATACATTATACGTTATACGTTATACATTACATGTTATACGTTATACGTTATACGTTATACGTTATACGTAATACGTTATACGTTATACGTTATACGTTATACGTTATACGTTATACGTTATACGTTATACGTTATACGTTATACGTTATACGTTATACGTTATACGTTATACGTTATACGTTATACGTTATACGTTATACGTTATACGTTATACGTTATACGTTATACGTTATACGTTATACGTCATGGGTTATACGTTTTACGTTATTCGTTATACGTTATCCGTTACACGTTATACGTTATACGTTATACGTTATACGTTATACGTTATACGTGATACGTTATACGTTATGAGTTTTACGTTATACGTTATACGTTATACGTTATACGTTATACGTTATACGTTATACGTTATACGTTATACGTCATAAGTTATACGTTATACGTTATACGTTATACGTTATACGTTACGCGTTATACGTTCTACGATATTCGTTATACGTTATACGTTATTAGTTATACGTTATACGTTATACGTTATACGTTATACGTCATAGGTTATACGTTATACGTTATGCGCTATACGTTATACATTATACGTTATACGATATACGTTATACGTTATGCGTTATGCTTTCTTCGTTACACGTTATACGTTAATCGGTATGCGTTATACGTTATACGATATACGTTATACGTTATACGTTATACGTTATACGTTACACGTTATACGTTATACGTTATACGCTATACGTTATACGTTATACGTTATACGTTATACTTTATACGTTATACGTTATTCGTTATACGTTATACGTTATACGTTATACGTTACACGTTATACGTCATAGGTTATCGTTATACGTTATACGTTATACGTTATACGTTATACGTTATACGTTATACGTCATAGGTTATACGTTATACGTTATACGTTATGCGTTACACGTTATACGTTATACGTTATACGTTATTCTTTATACGTTATACGTTATACGTTATACGTTATACGTTATACGTTATACGTCATACGTTACACGTTATACGTCATAGGTTATACGTTATACGTTATACGGTATACGTTATACGTTGTAGGTTACATGTTATACGTTATACGTTATACGTTATACGTTATACGTTATACGTTACACGTTATACGTTATACGTTATACGTCATACGTCATAGGTTATACGTTATACGTTATACGTTATACGTTATACGTTATACGTTACACGTCATACGCTATACATTATACGTTATACGTTATACGTTATACGTTATAGGTTATACGTTATACGTTATACGTTATACGTTATAAGTTATACGTTATACGTCATAGGTTATTCGTTGAACGTTATACGTTATACGTAGTATGTAATGCGTCATACGTTTTACGTTATTCGTCATACGTTTTTCGTTACAAGTTATACGTTATGCGTTATACGTTATACGTTATACGTCATAGGTTATAGGTTATACGTTATACGTTATACGTTATACATTATGCGTTATACGTTTTACGTTATTCGTTATACGTCATAAGTTATACGTTATACGTTATACGTTATACGTTATACGTTACGCGTCATACGTTATACGTTATACATTATACGTTATACGTTATACGTTATACGTTATACGTTATACGTTATACGTTATACGTTATACGTTATACGTTATACGTTATACGTCATACGTTATACGTTATTCGTAATACGTTATACGTGATACGTTATACGTTGTACGCTATACGTTATACTTTATACGTTATAAGTTATACGTTATACGTCATAGGTTATACGTTATACGTTATACGTTATACGTTATACGTTATACGTTATACGTTATACGTTATACGTTATACGTTATACGTTATACGTTATACGTTATACGTTATACGTTATACGTTATACGTTATACGTTATACGTTATACGTTATACGTCATAAGTTATACGTTATACGTTATACGTTATACGTTATACGCTATACGTTATACGTTATACGTTATACGTTATACGTTATACGTTATACGTTATACGTTACACGTTATACGTTATACGTTATACGTTATACGTTATACGTTATACGCTATACGTTATACGTTATACGTTATACGTTATACGTTATACGTTATACGTTATACGTTATACGTTATACGTTATACGTTATACGTTATACGTCATACGTTATACGTTACACGTTATACGACATAGGTTATACGTTATACGTTATACGTTATACGTTATACGTTATACGTTATACGTTATACGTTATACGTTATACGTTATACGTTATACGTTATACGTTATACGTTATACTTTATACGTTATACGTTATACGTTATACGTTATACGTTATACGTTATACGTTATTCGTTATACGTTATACGTTATACGTTATACGTTATACGATATACGTTATACGTTAGACGTTATACGTCATAGGTTATACGTTATACGTTATACGTTATACGTTATACGTTATACGTTATACGATATACGTTATACGTCATACGTTATACGTTATACGTTATACGTTATACGTTATACGTTATACATTATACGTTATACGATATATACATTACATGTTACGCGTTATACGTTATACGTTATACGTTATACGTTATACGTTTTGCGTTTTACGTTATTCGTTATATGTTATACGTTATACGATATACGTTATACGTTATACGTTGTACGTTATGCGTTATACGTTCTACGATATTCGTTATACGTTATACGTTATACGTTATTAGTTATACGTTATACGTTATACGTTGTACGTCATAGGTTATACGTTATACGTTATGCGTTATACGTTATACATTATACGTTATACGATATACGTTATACGTAATGCGTTATGCGTTCTTCGTTACACGTTACACGTTATTCGGTATTCGTTATACGTTATACGTTATACGTTATACGTTATATGTTATACGTTATACGTTATACGTTATACGTTATACGTTATAAGTTATACGTTTTACGTTATACGTTATACGTTATACGTTATACGTTATACGTTATACGTTATACGTTATACGTCATAAGTTATACGTTATACGTTATACGTTATACGTTATACGTTATACGTTATACGCTATACGTTATACGTTATACGTTATGCGTTTTACGTTATCCGTTATATGTTATACGTTATACGATATGCGTTATACGTTATACTTTATACGTTATACGTTATACGTTATACGTTATACGTTATACGTTATACGTTATACGTTATACGTTATACGTTATACGTTATACGTTATACGTTATACGTTATACGTTATACGTTATACGTTATACGTTATACGTTATACGTTATACGTTATACGTTATACGTTATACGTTATACGTTATACGTTATATGTTATACGTTATACGTTATACGTTATACGTTATAGGTTATGCGTTATACGTTATACGTTATACCCTATACGTTATACGTTATACGTTATACGTTATACGTTATACGTTATACGTTATACGTTATACGTTATACGTTATACTTTATACGTTATACGTTATACGTTATGCGTTATACGTTATACGTTATACGTTATACGTTATACGTTACGCGTTATACGTCGTAGGTTATACGTTATACGTTATACGTTATACGTTATACGTTATACGTTATACGTTATACGTTATACGTTATACGTTATACGTCATAGGTTATACGTTATACGTTATACGTTATGCGTTATACGTTATACGTTATACGTTATACGTTATACGTTATACGTTATACGTTATACGTTATACGTTACACGTTATACGTCATAGGTTATACGTTATACGTTATACGGTATACGTTATACGTTGTACGTTACATGTTATACGTTATACGTTATACGTTATACGTTATACGTTATACGTTATACGTTATACGTTATACGTTATACGTTATACGTTATACGTTATACGTTATACGTTATACGTTATGCGTTATACGTTATAAGTTATACGTTATGCGTTATACGTTATACGTTATACGTTATACGTTATACGTTATACGTTATACGTTATACTTTATACGTTATACGTTATACGTTATACGTTATACGTTATACGTTATACGTTATACGATATACGTTGTACGTTATACGTTATACGTTATACGTTATACATTATACGTTATACGTTATACATTACATGTTATACGTTATACGTTATACGTTATACGTTATACGTAATACGTTATACGTTATACGTTATACGTTATACGTTATACGTTATACGTTATACGTTATACGTTATACGTTATACGTTATACGTTATACGTTATACGTTATACGTTATACGTTATACGTTATACGTTATACGTTATACGTTATACGTTATACGTTATACGTTATACGTTATACGTTATACGTTATACGTCATGGGTTATACGTTTTACGTTATTCGTTATACGTTATCCGTTACACGTTATACGTTATACGTTATACGTTATACGTTATACGTTATACGTGATAAGTTATACGTTATGAGTTTTACGTTATACGTTATACGTTATGCGTTATACGTTATACGTTATACGTTATACGTTATACGTTATACGTCATAAGTTATACGTTATACGTTATACGTTATACGTTATACGTTACGCGTTATACGTTCTACGATATTCGTTATACGTTATACGTTATTAGTTATACGTTATACGTTATACGTTATACGTTATACGTCATAGGTTATACGTTATACGTTATGCGCTATACGTTATGCATTATACGTTATACGATATACGTTATACGTTATGCGTTATGCTTTCTTCGTTACACGTTATACGTTAATCGGTATGCGTTATACGTTATACGATATACGTTATACGTTATACGTTATACGTTATACGTTACACGTTATACGTTATACGTTATACGCTATACGTTATACGTTATACGTTATACGTTATACTTTATACGTTATACGTTATTCGTTATACGTTATACGTTATACGTTATACGTTACACGTTATACGTCATAGGTTATCGTTATACGTTATACGTTATACGTTATACGTTATACGTTATACGTTATACGTCATAGGTTATACGTTATACGTTATACGTTATGCGTTACACGTTATACGTTATACGTTATACGTTATTCTTTATACG
Organism: Ptiloglossa arizonensis; assembly: GCF_051014685.1. NCBI lineage: Eukaryota > Metazoa > Arthropoda > Insecta > Hymenoptera > Colletidae > Ptiloglossa > Ptiloglossa arizonensis. The sequence goes on along the minus strand of NW_027479289.1, from coordinate 130,138 downwards.
TTATACGTTATACGTTATACGTTATACGTTATACGTTATACGTCATACGTTACACGTTATACGTCATAGGTTATACGTTATACGTTATACGGTATACGTTATACGTTGTAGGTTACATGTTATACGTTATACGTTATACGTTATACGTTATACGTTATACGTTACACGTTATACGTTATACGTTATACGTCATACGTCATAGGTTATACGTTATACGTTATACGTTATACGTTATACGTTATACGTTACACGTCATACGCTATACTTTATACGTTATACGTTATACGTTATACGTTATAGGTTATACGTTATACGTAATACGTTATACGTTATAAGTTATACGTTATACGTTATACGTTGTACGTCATAGGTTATACGTTATACGTTATGCGTTATACGTTATACATTATACGTTATACGATATACGTTATACGTAATGCGTTATGCGTTCTTCGTTACACGTTACACGTTATTCGGTATTCGTTATACGTTATACGTTATACGTTATACGTTATACGTTATACGTTATACGTTATATGTTATACGTTATACGTTATACGTTATACGTTATACGTTATAAGTTATACGTTTTACGTTATACGTTATACGTTATACGTTATACGTTATACGTTATACGTTATACGTTATACGTCATAAGTTATACGTTATACGTTATACGTTATACGTTATACGTTATACGTTATACGCTATACGTTATACGTTATACGTTATGCGTTTTACGTTATCCGTTATATGTTATACGTTATACGATATGCGTTATACGTTATACTTTATACGTTATACGTTATACGTTATACGTTATACGTTATACGTTATACGTTATACGTTATACGTTATACGTTATACGTTATACGTTATACGTTATACGTTATACGTTATACGTTATACGTTATACGTTATACGTTATACGTTATACGTTATTCGTAATACGTTAAACGTGATACGTTATACGGTGTGCGTTATACGTTATACGTTATACGTTATTCATTATACGTTATACGTTATACATTACATGTTATACGTTATACGTTATACGTTATGCGTTATACGTTATACGTTATAAGTTATACGTTATACGTCATAGGTTATACGTTATACGTTATACGTTATACGTTATACGTTATACGTTATACGTTATACGTTATAAGTTATACGTTATAAGTTATACGATATAAGGTATACGTTATACGTTATACGTTATACGTTATACGTTATACGTTATACGTTATACGTTATACGTTATACGTTATACGTTATACGTTATACGTTATACGTTATACGTTATACGCTATACGTTATACGTTATACGTTATACGTTATACGTTATACGTTATACGTTATACGTTATACGTTATACGTTATACGTTATACGTTATACGTTATACGTTATACGTTATACGTCATAAATTATACGTTATACGTTATACGTTATACGTTATACGTTACGCGTTATACGTTCTACGATATTCGTTATACGTTATACGTTATTAGTTATACGTTATACGTTATACGTTATACGTTACGCGTTATACGTTCTACGATATTCGTTATACGTTATACGTTATTTGTTATACGTTATACGTTATACGTTATACGTCATAGGTTATACGTTATACGTTATGCGCTATACGTTATACATTATACGTTATACGATATACGTTATACGTTATGCGTTATGCGTTCTTCGTTACACGTTATACGTTATTCGGTATTCGTTATACGTTATACGATATACGTTATACGTTATACGTTATGCGTTATACGTTACACGTTATACGTTATACGTTATACGCTATACGTTATACGTTATACGTTATACGTTATACTTTATACGTCATACGTTATACGTTATACGTTATACGTTATACGTTATACGTTATACGTTATACGTTATACGTTATACGTTATACGTTACACGTTATACGTCAATGGTTATACGTTATACGTTATACGTTATGCGTTATACGTTATACGTTATACGTTATGCGTTATTCGCTATACGTTATGCGTTATACGATATACGTTATGCGTTATAGGATATATGTTATACGTTTTACGTTCTTCGTTATACGTTCTTCGTTACACGTTATACGTTATACGTTATACGTTATACGTTATACGTTATACGTTATACGTTATACGTTATACGTTATACGTTATACGTAATACGTTATACGTTATACGTTATACGTTATACGTTATACGTTATACGTTATACGTTATACGTTATACGTTATACGTTATACGTTATACGTTATACGTTATACGTTATACATTATACGTTATACGTTATACGTTATACGTTATACGTTATACGTTATACGTTATACGTTATACGTTATACGTTATGCGTTATTCGCTATACGTTATGCGTTATACGATATACGTTATGCGTTATAGGATATATGTTATACGTTTTACGTTCTTCGTTATACGTTCTTCGTTACATGTTATACGTTATACGTTATACGTTATACGTTATACGTTATACGTAATATGTAATACGTCATATGTTTTACGTTATACGTTATACGTTATACGTTATACGTTATACGTTATGAGTTATTCGCTTTACGTTATGCGTTATACGATATACGTTATGCGTTATAGGATATATGTTATACGTTTTACGTTCTTCGTTATACGTTCTTCGTTACACGTTTTACGTTATACGTTATACGTTATACGTTATACGTTATACGTTATACGTAATATGTAATACGTCATATGTTTTACGTTATACGTTATACGTTATACGTTATACGTTATACGTTATACGTTATACGCTATACGTTATACGTTATACGTTATACGTTATACGTTATACGTTATACGTTATACGTAATACGTTATAGGTTATACGTTATACGTTATACGTTATACGTTATACGTTATACGTTATACGTTATACGTTATACGTTATACGTTATACGTTATACGTTATACGTTATACGTTATACGTTATACGTTATACGTTATACGTTATACGTTATACGTTATACGTAATACGTTATACGTTATACGTTATACGTTATACGTTATACGTTATACGTTATACGTTATACGTTATACGTTATACGTTATACGTTATACGTTATACGTTATACGTTATACGTTATGCGTTATACGTTATAAGTTATACGTTATGCGTTATACGTTATACGTTATACGTTATACGTTATACGTTATACGTTATACGTTATACTTTATACGTTATACGTTATACGTTATACGTTATACGTTATACGTTATACGTTATACGATATACGTTGTACGTTATACGTTATACGTTATACGTTATACATTATACGTTATACGTTATACATTACATGTTATACGTTATACGTTATACGTTATACGTTATACGTAATACGTTATACGTTATACGTTATACGTTATACGTTATACGTTATACGTTATACGTTATACGTTATACGTTATACGTTATACGTTATACGTTATACGTTATACGTTATACGTTATACGTTATACGTTATACGTTATACGTTATACTTTATACGTTATACGTTATACGTTATACGTTATACGTTATACGTTATACGTTATACGTTATACGTTATACGTTACACGTTATACGTCATAGGTTATACGTTATACGTTATACGTTATGCGTTTTACGTTATCCGTTATATGTTATACGTTATACGATATGCGTTATACGTTATACTTTATACGTTATACGTTATACGTTATACGTTATTCGTTATACGTTTTACGATATACGATATACGTTATACGTTATACGTCATAGGTTATACGTTATACGTTATACGTTATACGTTATACGTTACACGTTATACGTCGTAGGTTATACGTTATACGTTATACGTTATACGTTATACGTTATACGTTATACGTTATACGTCATAGGTTATACGTTATACGTTATACGTTATACGTTATACGTTATACGTTATACGTTATACGTTATACGTCATATGTTATACGTTATACGTTATACGTTATGCGTTATACGTTATACGTTATACGTTATACGTTATACGTTATACGTTATACGTTATACGTTATACGTTATACGTTATACGTTATACGTTATGCGTTATTCGCTATACGTTATACGTTATACGTTATACGTTATACGTTATACGTTATACGTTATACGTTATACGTTATACGTTATACGTTATACGTTATACGTTATACGTTATACGTTATACGTTATACGTTATACGTTATACGTTATACGTCATACGTTATACGTTATACGTTATAGGTTATACGTTATACGTTATACGTTATACGTTATACGTTATACGTTATACGTTATACGTTATACGTTATACGTTATACGTTATGCGTTATTCGCTATACGTTATGCGTTATAGGATATACGTTATGCGTTATAGGATATATGTTATACGTTTTACGTTCTTCGTTATACGTTCTTCGTTACACGTTATACGTTATACGTTATACGTTATACGTTATACGTTATACGTTATACGTTATACGTTATACGTTATACGTTATACGTTATACGTTATACGTTATATGTTATACGTTATACGTTATACGTTATACGTTATAGGTTATGCGTTATACGTTATACGTTATACCCTATACGTTATACGTTATACGTTATACGTTATACGTTATACGTTATACGTTATACGTTATACGTTATACGTTATACTTTATACGTTATACGTTATACGTTATGCGTTATACGTTATACGTTATACGTTATACGTTATACGTTACACGTTATACGTCGTAGGTTATACGTTATACGTTATACGTTATACGTTATACGTTATACGTTATACGTTATACGTTATACGTTATACGTCATAGGTTATACGTTATACGTTATACGTTATGCGTTATACGTTATACGTTATACGTTATACGTTATACGTTATACGTTATACGTTATACGTTATACGTTATACGTTATACGTTATACGTTATACGTTATACGTTATACGTTATACGTTATACGTCATGGGTTATACGTTTTACGTTATTCGTTATACGTTATACGTTATACGTCATACGTTATACGTTATACGTTATACGTTATACGTTATACGTCATACGTTATACGTTATACGTTATACGTTATACGTTATACGTTATACGTTATACGTTATACGTTATACGTTATACGTTATACGTTATACGTTATACGTCATACGTTATACGTTATTCGTAATACGTTATACGTGATACGATATACGTTGTACGCTATACGTTATACTTTATACGTTATAAGTTATACGTTATACGTCATAGGTTATACGTTATACGTTATACGTTATACGTTATACGTTATACGTTATACGTTATACGTTATACGTTATACGTTATACGTTATACGTTATACGTTATACGTTATACGTTATACGTTATACGTTATACGTTATACGTTATACGTTATACGTCATAAGTTATACGTTATACGTTATACGTTATACGTTATACGCTATACGTTATACGTTATACGTTATACGTTATACGTTATACGTTATACGTTATACGTTACACGTTATACGTTATACGTTATACGTTATACGTTATACGTTATACGCTATACGTTATACGTTATACGTTATACGTTATACGTTATACGTTATACGTTATACGTTATACGTTATACGTTATACGTTATACGTTATACGTCATACGTTATACGTTACACGTTATACGACATAGGTTATACGTTATACGTTATACGTTATACGTTATACGTTATACGTTATACGTTATACGTTATACGTTATACGTTATACGTTATACGTTATACGTTATACGTTATACGTTATACGTTATACGTTATACGTTATGCGTTATTCGCTATACGTTATGCGTTATACGATATACGTTATGCGTTATAGGATATATGTTATACGTTTTACGTTCTTCGTTATACGTTCTTCGTTACATGTTATACGTTATACGTTATACGTTATACGTTATACGTTATACGTAATATGTAATACGTCATATGTTTTACGTTATACGTTATACGTTATACGTTATACGTTATACGTTATGAGTTATTCGCTTTACGTTATGCGTTATACGATATACGTTATGCGTTATAGGATATATGTTATACGTTTTACGTTCTTCGTTATACGTTCTTCGTTACACGTTATACGTTATACGTTATACGTTATACGTTATACGTTATACGTTATACGTAATATGTAATACGTCATATGTTTTACGTTATACGTTATACGTTATACGTTATACGTTATACGTTATACGTTATACGCTATACGTTATACGTTATACGTTATACGTTATACGTTATACGTTATACGTTATACGTAATACGTTATAGGTTATACGTTATACGTTATACGTTATACGTTATACGTTATACGTTATACGTTATACGTTATACGTTATACGTTATACGTTATACGTTATACGTTATACGTTATACGTTATACGTTATACGTTATACGTTATACGTTATACGTTATACGTAATACGTTATACGTTATACGTTATACGTTATACGTTATACGTTATACGTTATACGTTATACGTTATACGTTATACGTTATACGTTATACGTTATACGTTATACGTTATACGTTATGCGTTATACGTTATAAGTTATACGTTATGCGTTATACGTTATACGTTATACGTTATACGTTATACGTTATACGTTATACGTTATACTTTATACGTTATACGTTATACGTTATACGTTATACGTTATACGTTATACGTTATACGATATACGTTGTACGTTATACGTTATACGTTATACGTTATACATTATACGTTATACGTTATACATTACATGTTATACGTTATACGTTATACGTTATACGTTATACGTAATACGTTATACGTTATACGTTATACGTTATACGTTATACGTTATACGTTATACGTTATACGTTATACGTTATACGTTATACGTTATACGTTATACGTTATACGTTATACGTTATACGTTATACGTTATACGTTATACGTTATACTTTATACGTTATACGTTATACGTTATACGTTATACGTTATACGTTATACGTTATACGTTATACGTTATACGTTACACGTTATACGTCATAGGTTATACGTTATACGTTATACGTTATGCGTTTTACGTTATCCGTTATATGTTATACGTTATACGATATGCGTTATACGTTATACTTTATACGTTATACGTTATACGTTATACGTTATTCGTTATACGTTTTACGATATACGATATACGTTATACGTTATACGTCATAGGTTATACGTTATACGTTATACGTTATACGTTATACGTTACACGTTATACGTCGTAGGTTATACGTTATACGTTATACGTTATACGTTATACGTTATACGTTATACGTTATACGTCATAGGTTATACGTTATACGTTATACGTTATACGTTATACGTTATACGTTATACGTTATACGTTATACGTCATATGTTATACGTTATACGTTATACGTTATGCGTTATACGTTATACGTTATACGTTATACGTTATACGTTATACGTTATACGTTATACGTTATACGTTATACGTTATACGTTATACGTTATGCGTTATTCGCTATACGTTATACGTTATACGTTATACGTTATACGTTATACGTTATACGTTATACGTTATACGTTATACGTTATACGTTATACGTTATACGTTATACGTTATACGTTATACGTTATACGTTATACGTTATACGTTATACGTCATACGTTATACGTTATACGTTATAGGTTATACGTTATACGTTATACGTTATACGTTATACGTTATACGTTATACGTTATACGTTATACGTTATACGTTATACGTTATGCGTTATTCGCTATACGTTATGCGTTATACGATATACGTTATGCGTTATAGGATATATGTTATACGTTTTACGTTCTTCGTTATACGTTCTTCGTTACACGTTATACGTTATACGTTATACGTTATACGTTATACGTTATACGTTATACGTTATACGTTATACGTTATACGTTATACGTTATACGTTATACGTTATATGTTATACGTTATACGTTATACGTTATACGTTATAGGTTATGCGTTATACGTTATACGTTATACCCTATACGTTATACGTTATACGTTATACGTTATACGTTATACGTTATACGTTATACGTTATACGTTATACGTTATACTTTATACGTTATACGTTATACGTTATGCGTTATACGTTATACGTTATACGTTATACGTTATACGTTACACGTTATACGTCGTAGGTTATACGTTATACGTTATACGTTATACGTTATACGTTATACGTTATACGTTATACGTTATACGTTATACGTCATAGGTTATACGTTATACGTTATACGTTATGCGTTATACGTTATACGTTATACGTTATACGTTATACGTTATACGTTATACGTTATACGTTATACGTTATACGTTATACGTTATACGTTATACGTTATACGTTATACGTTATACGTTATACGTCATGGGTTATACGTTTTACGTTATTCGTTATACGTTATACGTTATACGTCATACGTTATACGTTATACGTTATACGTTATACGTTATACGTCATACGTTATACGTTATACGTTATACGTTATACGTTATACGTTATACGTTATACGTTATACGTTATACGTTATACGTTATACGTTATACGTTATACGTCATACGTTATACGTTATTCGTAATACGTTATACGTGATACGTTATACGTTGTACGCTATACGTTATACTTTATACGTTATAAGTTATACGTTATACGTCATAGGTTATACGTTATACGTTATACGTTATACGTTATACGTTATACGTTATACGTTATACGTTATACGTTATACGTTATACGTTATACGTTATACGTTATACGTTATACGTTATACGTTATACGTTATACGTTATACGTTATACGTTATACGTCATAAGTTATACGTTATACGTTATACGTTATACGTTATACGCTATACGTTATACGTTATACGTTATACGTTATACGTTATACGTTATACGTTATACGTTACACGTTATACGTTATACGTTATACGTTATACGTTATACGTTATACGCTATACGTTATACGTTATACGTTATACGTTATACGTTATACGTTATACGTTATACGTTATACGTTATACGTTATACGTTATACGTTATACGTCATACGTTATACGTTACACGTTATACGACATAGGTTATACGTTATACGTTATACGTTATACGTTATACGTTATACGTTATACGTTATACGTTATACGTTATACGTTATACGTTATACGTTATACGTTATACGTTATACTTTATACGTTATACGTTATACGTTATACGTTATACGTTATACGTTATACGTTATTCGTTATACGTTATACGTTATACGTTATACGTTATACGATATACGTTATACGTTAGACGTTATACGTCATAGGTTATACGTTATACGTTATACGTTATACGTTATACGTTATACGTTATACGATATACGTTATACGTCATACGTTATACGTTATACGTTATACGTTATACGTTATACGTTATACATTATACGTTATACGATATATACATTACATGTTACGCGTTATACGTTATACGTTATACGTTATACGTTATACGTTTTGCGTTTTACGTTATTCGTTATATGTTATACGTTATACGATATACGTTATACGTTATACGTTGTACGTTATGCGTTATACGTTCTACGATATTCGTTATACGTTATACGTTATACGTTATTAGTTATACGTTATACGTTATACGTTGTACGTCATAGGTTATACGTTATACGTTATGCGTTATACGTTATACATTATACGTTATACGATATACGTTATACGTAATGCGTTATGCGTTCTTCGTTACACGTTACACGTTATTCGGTATTCGTTATACGTTATACGTTATACGTTATACGTTATATGTTATACGTTATACGTTATACGTTATACGTTATACGTTATAAGTTATACGTTTTACGTTATACGTTATACGTTATACGTTATACGTTATACGTTATACGTTATACGTTATACGTCATAAGTTATACGTTATACGTTATACGTTATACGTTATACGTTATACGTTATACGCTATACGTTATACGTTATACGTTATGCGTTTTACGTTATCCGTTATATGTTATACGTTATACGATATGCGTTATACGTTATACTTTATACGTTATACGTTATACGTTATACGTTATACGTTATACGTTATACGTTATACGTTATACGTTATACGTTATACGTTATACGTTATACGTTATACGTTATACGTTATACGTTATACGTTATACGTTATACGTTATACGTTATACGTTATACGTTATACGTTATACGTTATACGTTATACGTTATACGTTATATGTTATACGTTATACGTTATACGTTATACGTTATAGGTTATGCGTTATACGTTATACGTTATACCCTATACGTTATACGTTATACGTTATACGTTATACGTTATACGTTATACGTTATACGTTATACGTTATACGTTATACTTTATACGTTATACGTTATACGTTATGCGTTATACGTTATACGTTATACGTTATACGTTATACGTTACACGTTATACGTCGTAGGTTATACGTTATACGTTATACGTTATACGTTATACGTTATACGTTATACGTTATACGTTATACGTTATACGTTATACGTCATAGGTTATACGTTATACGTTATACGTTATGCGTTATACGTTATACGTTATACGTTATACGTTATACGTTATACGTTATACGTTATACGTTATACGTTACACGTTATACGTCATAGGTTATACGTTATACGTTATACGGTATACGTTATACGTTGTACGTTACATGTTATACGTTATACGTTATACGTTATACGTTATACGTTATACGTTATACGTTATACGTTATACGTTATACGTTATACGTTATACGTTATACGTTATACGTTATACGTTATGCGTTATACGTTATAAGTTATACGTTATGCGTTATACGTTATACGTTATACGTTATACGTTATACGTTATACGTTATACGTTATACTTTATACGTTATACGTTATACGTTATACGTTATACGTTATACGTTATACGTTATACGATATACGTTGTACGTTATACGTTATACGTTATACGTTATACATTATACGTTATACGTTATACATTACATGTTATACGTTATACGTTATACGTTATACGTTATACGTAATACGTTATACGTTATACGTTATACGTTATACGTTATACGTTATACGTTATACGTTATACGTTATACGTTATACGTTATACGTTATACGTTATACGTTATACGTTATACGTTATACGTTATACGTTATACGTTATACGTTATACGTTATACGTCATGGGTTATACGTTTTACGTTATTCGTTATACGTTATCCGTTACACGTTATACGTTATACGTTATACGTTATACGTTATACGTTATACGTGATACGTTATACGTTATGAGTTTTACGTTATACGTTATACGTTATACGTTATACGTTATACGTTATACGTTATACGTTATACGTTATACGTCATAAGTTATACGTTATACGTTATACGTTATACGTTATACGTTACGCGTTATACGTTCTACGATATTCGTTATACGTTATACGTTATTAGTTATACGTTATACGTTATACGTTATACGTTATACGTCATAGGTTATACGTTATACGTTATGCGCTATACGTTATGCATTATACGTTATACGATATACGTTATACGTTATGCGTTATGCTTTCTTCGTTACACGTTATACGTTAATCGGTATGCGTTATACGTTATACGATATACGTTATACGTTATACGTTATACGTTATACGTTACACGTTATACGTTATACGTTATACGCTATACGTTATACGTTATACGTTATACGTTATACTTTATACGTTATACGTTATTCGTTATACGTTATACGTTATACGTTATACGTTACACGTTATACGTCATAGGTTATCGTTATACGTTATACGTTATACGTTATACGTTATACGTTATACGTTATACGTCATAGGTTATACGTTATACGTTATACGTTATGCGTTACACGTTATACGTTATACGTTATACGTTATTCTTTATACGTTATACGTTATACGTTATACGTTATACGTTATACGTTATACGTCATACGTTACACGTTATACGTCATATGTTATACGTTATACGTTATACGGTATACGTTATACGTTGTAGGTTACATGTTATACGTTATACGTTATACGTTATACGTTATACGTTATACGTTACACGTTATACGTTATACGTTATACGTCATACGTCATAGGTTATACGTTATACGTTATACGTTATACGTTATACGTTATACGTTACACGTCATACGCTATACTTTATACGTTATACGTTATACGTTATACGTTATAGGTTATACGTTATACGTTATACGTTATACGTTATAAGTTATACGTTATACGTCATAGGTTATTCGTTGAACGTTATACGTTATACGTAGTATGTAATGCGTCATACGTTTTACGTTATTCGTCATACGTTTTTCGTTACAAGTTATACGTTATGCGTTATACGTTATACGTTATACGTCATAGGTTATAGGTTATACGTTATACGTTATACGTTATACATTATGCGTTATACGTTTTACGTTATTCGTTATACGTCATAAGTTATACGTTATACGTTATACGTTATACGTTATACGTTACGCGTTATACGTTATACGTTATACATTATACGTTATACGTTATACGTTATACGTTATACGTTATACGTTATACGTTATACGTTATACGTTATACGTTATACGTCATACGTTATACGTTATTCGTAATACGTTATACGTGATACGTTATACGTTGTACGCTATACGTTATACTTTATACGTTATAAGTTATACGTTATACGTCATAGGCTATACGTTATACGTTATACGTTATACGTTATACGTTATACGTTATACGTTATACGTTATACGTTATACGTTATACGTTATACGTTATACGTTATACGTTATACGTTATACGTTATACGTTATACGTTATACGTTATACGTTATACGTCATAAGTTATACGTTATACGTTATACGTTATGCGTTATTCGCTATACGTTATGCGTTATACGATATACGTTATGCGTTATAGGATATATGTTATACGTTTTACGTTCTTCGTTATACGTTCTTCGTTACATGTTATACGTTATACGTTATACGTTATACGTTATACGTTATACGTAATATGTAATACGTCATATGTTTTACGTTATACGTTATACGTTATACGTTATACGTTATACGTTATGAGTTATTCGCTTTACGTTATGCGTTATACGATATACGTTATGCGTTATAGGATATATGTTATACGTTTTACGTTCTTCGTTATACGTTCTTCGTTACACGTTATACGTTATACGTTATACGTTATACGTTATACGTTATACGTTATACGTAATATGTAATACGTCATATGTTTTACGTTATACGTTATACGTTATACGTTATACGTTATACGTTATACGTTATACGCTATACGTTATACGTTATACGTTATACGTTATACGTTATACGTTATACGTTATACGTTATACGCTATACGTTATACGTTATACGTTATACGTTATACGTTATACGTTATACGTTATACGTTACACGTTATACGTTATACGTTATACGTTATACGTTATACGTTATACGTTATACGCTATACGTTATACGTTATACGTTATACGTTATACGTTATACGTTATACGTTATACGTTATACGTTATACGTTATACGTTATACGTCATACGTTATACGTTACACGTTATACGACATAGGTTATACGTTATACGTTATACGTTATACGTTATACGTTATACGTTATACGTTATACGTTATACGTTATACGTTATACGTTATACGTTATACGTTATACTTTATACGTTATACGTTATACGTTATACGTTATACGTTATACGTTATACGTTATACGTTATTCGTTATACGTTATACGTTATACGTTATACGTTATACGATATACGTTATACGTTAGACGTTATACGTCATAGGTTATACGTTATACGTTATACGTTATACGTTATACGTTATACGTTATACGATATACGTTATACGTCATACGTTATACGTTATACGTTATACGTTATACGTTATACGTTATACATTATACGTTATACGATATATACATTACATGTTACGCGTTATACGTTATACGTTATACGTTATACGTTATACGTTTTGCGTTTTACGTTATTCGTTATATGTTATACGTTATACGATATACGTTATACGTTATACGTTGTACGTTATGCGTTATACGTTCTACGATATTCGTTATACGTTATACGTTATACGTTATTAGTTATACGTTATACGTTATACGTTGTACGTCATAGGTTATACGTTATACGTTATGCGTTATACGTTATACATTATACGTTATACGATATACGTTATACGTAATGCGTTATGCGTTCTTCGTTACACGTTACACGTTATTCGGTATTCGTTATACGTTATACGTTATACGTTATACGTTATACGTTATACGTTATACGTTATATGTTATACGTTATACGTTATACGTTATACGTTATACGTTATAAGTTATACGTTTTACGTTATACGTTATACGTTATACGTTATACGTTATACGTTATACGTTATACGTTATACGTCATAAGTTATACGTTATACGTTATACGTTATACGTTATACGTTATACGTTATACGCTATACGTTATACGTTATACGTTATGCGTTTTACGTTATCCGTTATATGTTATACGTTATACGATATGCGTTATACGTTATACTTTATACGTTATACGTTATACGTTATACGTTATACGTTATACGTTATACGTTATACGTTATACGTTATACGTTATACGTTATACGTTATACGTTATACGTTATACGTTATACGTTATACGTTATACGTTATACGTAATACGTTATACGTTATTCGTAATACGTTAAACGTGATACGTTATACGGTGTGCGTTATACGTTATACGTTATACGTTATTCATTATACGTTATACGTTATACATTACATGTTATACGTTATACGTTATACGTTATGCGTTATACGTTATACGTTATAAGTTATACGTTATACGTCATAGGTTATACGTTATACGTTATACGTTATACGTTATACGTTATACGTTATACGTTATACGTTATAAGTTATACGTTATAAGTTATACGTTATACGGTATACGTTATACGTTATACGTTATACGTTATACGTTATACGTTATACGTTATACGTTATACGTTATACGTTATACGTTATACGTTATACGTTATACGTTATACGTTATACGCTATACGTTATACGTTATACGTTATACGTTATACGTTATACGTTATACGTTATACGTTATACGTTATACGTTATACGTTATACGTTATACGTTATACGTTATACGTTATACGTCATAAATTATACGTTATACGTTATACGTTATACGTTATACGTTACGCGTTATACGTTCTACGATATTCGTTATACGTTATACGTTATTAGTTATACGTTATACGTTATACGTTATACGTTACGCGTTATACGTTCTACGATATTCGTTATACGTTATACGTTATTTGTTATACGTTATACGTTATACGTTATACGTCATAGGTTATACGTTATACGTTATGCGCTATACGTTATACATTATACGTTATACGATATACGTTATACGTTATGCGTTATGCGTTCTTCGTTACACGTTATACGTTATTCGGTATTCGTTATACGTTATACGATATACGTTATACGTTATACGTTATACGTTATACGTTACACGTTATACGTTATACGTTATACGCTATACGTTATACGTTATACGTTATACGTTATACTTTATACGTCATACGTTATACGTTATACGTTATACGTTATACGTTATACGTTATACGTTATACGTTATACGTTATACGTTATACGTTACACGTTATACGTCAATGGTTATACGTTATACGTTATACGTTATGCGTTATACGTTATACGTTATACGTTATGCGTTATTCGCTATACGTTATGCGTTATACGATATACGTTATGCGTTATAGGATATATGTTATACGTTTTACGTTCTTCGTTATACGTTCTTCGTTACACGTTATACGTTATACGTTATACGTTATACGTTATACGTTATACGTTATACGTTATACGTTATACGTTATACGTTACACGTTATACGTCGTAGGTTATACGTTATACGTTATACGTTATACGTTATACGTTATACGTTATACGTTATACGTTATACGTTATACGTTATACGTTATACGTTATACGTTATACATTATACGTTATACGTTATACGTTATACGTTATACGTTATACGTTATACGTTATACGTTATACGTTATACGTTATGCGTTATTCGCTATACGTTATGCGTTATACGATATACGTTATGCGTTATAGGATATATGTTATACGTTTTACGTTCTTCGTTATACGTTCTTCGTTACATGTTATACGTTATACGTTATACGTTATACGTTATACGTTATACGTAATATGTAATACGTCATATGTTTTACGTTATACGTTATACGTTATACGTTATACGTTATACGTTATGAGTTATTCGCTTTACGTTATGCGTTATACGATATACGTTATGCGTTATAGGATATATGTTATACGTTTTACGTTCTTCGTTATACGTTCTTCGTTACACGTTATACGTTATACGTTATACGTTATACGTTATACGTTATACGTTATACGTAATATGTAATACGTCATATGTTTTACGTTATACGTTATACGTTATACGTTATACGTTATACGTTATACGTTATACGCTATACGTTATACGTTATACGTTATACGTTATACGTTATACGTTATACGTTATACGTTATACGTTATACGTTATACGTTATACGTTATACGTTATACGTTATACGTTATACGTTATACGTTATACGTTATACGTTATACGTTATACGTTATACGTTATACGTTATACGTTATACGTTATACGTTATACGTTATACGTTATACGTTATACGTTATACGTTATACGTTATACGTTATACGTTATACGTTATACGTTATACGTTATGCGTTATACGTTATGCGTTATACGTTATGCGTTATACGTTATGCGTTATACGTTATGCGTTATACGTTATGCGTTATACGTTATGCGTTATACGTTATGCGTTATACGTTATGCGTTATACGTTATGCGTTATACGTTATGCGTTATACGTTATGCGTTATACGTTATGCGTTATACGTTATGCGTTATACGTTATGCGTTATACGTTATGCGTTATACGTTATGCGTTATACGTTATGCGTTATACGTTATACGTTATACGTTATACGTTATACGTTATACGTTATACGTTATGCGTTATTCGCTATACGTTATGCGTTATTCGCTATACGTTATGCGTTATACAATATACGTTATGCGTTATAGGATATATGTTATACGTTTTACGTTCTTCGTTATACGTTCTTCGTTACACGTTATACGTTATACGTTATACGTTATACGTTATACGTTATACGTAATATGTAATACGTCATATGTTTTACGTTATACGTTATACGTTATACGTTATACGTTATACGTTATACGTTATACGTTATACGTAATACGTTATAGGTTATACGTTATACGTTATACGTTATACGTTATACGTTATACGTTATACGTTATACGTTATACGTTATACGTTATACGTTATACGTTATACGTTATACGTTATACGTTATACGTTATACGTTATACATTATACGTTATACGTTATGCGTTATTCGCTATACGTTATGCGTTATACGATATACGTTATGAGTTATAGGATATATGTTATACGTTTTACGTTCTTCGTTATACGTTCTTCGTTACACGTTATACGTTATACGTTATACGTTATACGTTATACGTTATACGTTATACGTAATATGTAATACGTCATATGTTTTACGTTATACGTTATAGGTTATACGTTATACGTTATACGTTATGCGTTATTCGCTATACGTTATGCGTTATACGATATACGTTATGCGTTATAGGATATATGTTATACGTTTTACGTTCTTCGTTATACGTTCTTCGTTACACGTTATACGTTATACGTTATACGTTATAC
The DNA here is from genome assembly GCF_051014685.1 of Ptiloglossa arizonensis. Taxonomy (NCBI): domain Eukaryota; kingdom Metazoa; phylum Arthropoda; class Insecta; order Hymenoptera; family Colletidae; genus Ptiloglossa; species Ptiloglossa arizonensis. The sequence continues at coordinate 112,013 of NW_027479289.1, read as the reverse complement.
GTTATACGTTATACGTTATACGTTATACGTTATACGTTATACGTTATACGTTATACGTTATACGTTATACGTTATACGTTATGCGTTATACGTTATGCGTTATACGTTATGCGTTATACGTTATGCGTTATACGTTATGCGTTATACGTTATGCGTTATACGTTATACGTTATACGTTATACGTTATACGTTATACGTTATACGTTATACGTTATACGTTATGCGTTATTCGCTATACGTTATGCGTTATTCGCTATACGTTATGCGTTATACAATATACGTTATGCGTTATAGGATATATGTTATACGTTTTACGTTCTTCGTTATACGTTCTTCGTTACACGTTATACGTTATACGTTATACGTTATACGTTATACGTAATATGTAATACGTCATATGTTTTACGTTATACGTTATACGTTATACGTTATACGTTATACGTTATACGTTATACGTTATACGTTATACGTAATACGTTATAGGTTATACATTATACGTTATACGTTATACGTTATACGTTATACGTTATACGTTATACGTTATACGTTATACGTTATGCGTTATTCGCTATACGTTATGCGTTATACGATATACGTTATGCGTTATAGGATATATGTTATACGTTTTACGTTCTTCGTTATACGTTCTTCGTTACACGTTATACGTTATACGTTATACGTTATACGTTATACGTTATACGTTATACGTAATATGTAATACGTCATATGTTTTACGTTATACGTTATACGTTATACGTTATACGTTATACGTTATACGTTATACGCTATACGTTATACGTTATACGTTATACGTTATACGATATACGTTATACGTTATACGTAATACGTTATAGGTTATACGTTATACGTTATACGTTATACGTTATACGTTATACGTTATAAGTTATACGTTATACGTTATACGTTATACGTTATACGTTATACGTTATACGTTATACGTTATACGTTATACGTTATACGTTATACGTTATACGTTATACGTTATACGTTATACGTTATACGTTATACGTTATACGTTATACGTTATACGTTATACGTTATACGTTATACGTTATACGTTATACGTTATACGTTATACGTTATACGTTATACGTTATACGTTATACGTTATACGTTATACGTTATACGTTATACGTTATACGTTATACGTTATACGTTATGCGTTATACGTTATGCGTTATACGTTATGCGTTATACGTTATGCGTTATACGTTATGCGTTATACGTTATGCGTTATACGTTATACGTTATACGTTATACGTTATACGTTATACGTTATACGTTATGCGTTATTCGCTATACGTTATGCGTTATTCGCTATACGTTATGCGTTATACAATATACGTTATGCGTTATAGGATATATGTTATACGTTTTACGTTCTTCGTTATACGTTCTTCATTCTTCGTTACACGTTATACGTTATACGTTATACGTTATACGTTATACGTAATATGTAATACGTCATATGTTTTACGTTATACGTTATACGTTATACGTTATACGTTATACGTTATACGTTATACGTTATACGTTATACGTAATACGTTATAGGTTATACGTTATACGTTATACGTTATACGTTATACGTTATACGTTATACGTTATACGTTATACGTTATACGTCATACGTTATACGTTATTCGTAATACGTTATACGTGATACGTTATACGTTGTACGCTATACGTTATACTTTATACGTTATAAGTTATACGTTATACGTCATAGGCTATACGTTATACGTTATACGTTATACGTTATACGTTATACGTTATACGTTATACGTTATACGTTATACGTTATACGTTATACGTTATACGTTATACGTTATACGTTATACGTTATACGTTATACGTTATACGTTATACGTTATACGTCATAAGTTATACGTTATACGTTATACGTTATGCGTTATTCGCTATACGTTATGCGTTATACGATATACGTTATGCGTTATAGGATATATGTTATACGTTTTACGTTCTTCGTTATACGTTCTTCGTTACATGTTATACGTTATACGTTATACGTTATACGTTATACGTTATACGTAATATGTAATACGTCATATGTTTTACGTTATACGTTATACGTTATACGTTATACGTTATACGTTATGAGTTATTCGCTTTACGTTATGCGTTATACGATATACGTTATGCGTTATAGGATATATGTTATACGTTTTACGTTCTTCGTTATACGTTCTTCGTTACACGTTATACGTTATACGTTATACGTTATACGTTATACGTTATACGTTATACGTAATATGTAATACGTCATATGTTTTACGTTATACGTTATACGTTATACGTTATACGTTATACGTTATACGTTATACGCTATACGTTATACGTTATACGTTATACGTTATACGTTATACGTTATACGTTATACGTTATACGCTATACGTTATACGTTATACGTTATACGTTATACGTTATACGTTATACGTTATACGTTACACGTTATACGTTATACGTTATACGTTATACGTTATACGTTATACGTTATACGCTATACGTTATACGTTATACGTTATACGTTATACGTTATACGTTATACGTTATACGTTATACGTTATACGTTATACGTTATACGTCATACGTTATACGTTACACGTTATACGACATAGGTTATACGTTATACGTTATACGTTATACGTTATACGTTATACGTTATACGTTATACGTTATACGTTATACGTTATACGTTATACGTTATACGTTATACTTTATACGTTATACGTTATACGTTATACGTTATACGTTATACGTTATACGTTATACGTTATTCGTTATACGTTATACGTTATACGTTATACGTTATACGTTATACGATATACGTTATACGTTAGACGTTATACGTCATAGGTTATACGTTATACGTTATACGTTATACGTTATACGTTATACGTTATACGATATACGTTATACGTCATACGTTATACGTTATACGTTATACGTTATACGTTATACGTTATACATTATACGTTATACGATATATACATTACATGTTACGCGTTATACGTTATACGTTATACGTTATACGTTATACGTTTTGCGTTTTACGTTATTCGTTATATGTTATACGTTATACGATATACGTTATACGTTATACGTTGTACGTTATGCGTTATACGTTCTACGATATTCGTTATACGTTATACGTTATACGTTATTAGTTATACGTTATACGTTATACGTTGTACGTCATAGGTTATACGTTATACGTTATGCGTTATACGTTATACATTATACGTTATACGATATACGTTATACGTAATGCGTTATGCGTTCTTCGTTACACGTTACACGTTATTCGGTATTCGTTATACGTTATACGTTATACGTTATACGTTATACGTTATACGTTATACGTTATATGTTATACGTTATACGTTATACGTTATACGTTATACGTTATAAGTTATACGTTTTACGTTATACGTTATACGTTATACGTTATACGTTATACGTTAGACGTTATACGTTATACGTCATAAGTTATACGTTATACGTTATACGTTATACGTTATACGTTATACGTTATACGCTATACGTTATACGTTATACGTTATGCGTTTTACGTTATCCGTTATATGTTATACGTTATACGATATGCGTTATACGTTATACTTTATACGTTATACGTTATACGTTATACGTTATACGTTATACGTTATACGTTATACGTTATACGTTATACGTTATACGTTATACGTTATACGTTATACGTTATACGTTATACGTTATACGTTATACGTTATACGTAATACGTTATACGTTATTCGTAATACGTTAAACGTGATACGTTATACGGTGTGCGTTATACGTTATACGTTATACGTTATTCATTATACGTTATACGTTATACATTACATGTTATACGTTATACGTTATACGTTATGCGTTATACGTTATACGTTATAAGTTATACGTTATACGTCATAGGTTATACGTTATACGTTATACGTTATACGTTATACGTTATACGTTATACGTTATACGTTATAAGTTATACGTTATAAGTTATACGTTATACGGTATACGTTATACGTTATACGTTATACGTTATACGTTATACGTTATACGTTATACGTTATACGTTATACGTTATACGTTATACGTTATACGTTATACGTTATACGTTATACGCTATACGTTATACGTTATACGTTATACGTTATACGTTATACGTTATACGTTATACGTTATACGTTATACGTTATACGTTATACGTTATACGTTATACGTTATACGTTATACGTTATACGTCATAAATTATACGTTATACGTTATACGTTATACGTTATACGTTACGCGTTATACGTTCTACGATATTCGTTATACGTTATACGTTATTAGTTATACGTTATACGTTATACGTTATACGTTACGCGTTATACGTTCTACGATATTCGTTATACGTTATACGTTATTTGTTATACGTTATACGTTATACGTTATACGTCATAGGTTATACGTTATACGTTATGCGCTATACGTTATACATTATACGTTATACGATATACGTTATACGTTATGCGTTATGCGTTCTTCGTTACACGTTATACGTTATTCGGTATTCGTTATACGTTATACGATATACGTTATACGTTATACGTTATACGTTATACGTTACACGTTATACGTTATACGTTATACGCTATACGTTATACGTTATACGTTATACGTTATACTTTATACGTCATACGTTATACGTTATACGTTATACGTTATACGTTATACGTTATACGTTATACGTTATACGTTATACGTTATACGTTACACGTTATACGTCAATGGTTATACGTTATACGTTATACGTTATGCGTTATACGTTATACGTTATACGTTATGCGTTATTCGCTATACGTTATGCGTTATACGATATACGTTATGCGTTATAGGATATATGTTATACGTTTTACGTTCTTCGTTATACGTTCTTCGTTACACGTTATACGTTATACGTTATACGTTATACGTTATACGTTATACGTTATACGTTATACGTTATACGTTATACATTATACGTAATACGTTATACGTTATACGTTATACGTTATACGTTATACGTTATACGTTATACGTTATACGTTATACGTTATACGTTATACGTTATACGTTATACGTTATACGTTATACATTATACGTTATACGTTATACGTTATACGTTATACGTTATACGTTATACGTTATACGTTATACGTTATACGTTATGCGTTATTCGCTATACGTTATGCGTTATACGATATACGTTATGCGTTATAGGATATATGTTATACGTTTTACGTTCTTCGTTATACGTTCTTCGTTACATGTTATACGTTATACGTTATACGTTATACGTTATACGTTATACGTAATATGTAATACGTCATATGTTTTACGTTATACGTTATACGTTATACGTTATACGTTATACGTTATGAGTTATTCGCTTTACGTTATGCGTTATACGATATACGTTATGCGTTATAGGATATATGTTATACGTTTTACGTTCTTCGTTATACGTTCTTCGTTACACGTTATACGTTATACGTTATACGTTATACGTTATACGTTATACGTTATACGTAATATGTAATACGTCATATGTTTTACGTTATACGTTATGCGTTATACGTTATGCGTTATACGTTATGCGTTATACGTTATGCGTTATACGTTATGCGTTATACGTTATGCGTTATACGTTATGCGTTATACGTTATGCGTTATACGTTATGCGTTATACGTTATGCGTTATACGTTATGCGTTATACGTTATGCGTTATACGTTATGCGTTATACGTTATGCGTTATACGTTATACGTTATACGTTATACGTTATACGTTATACGTTATACGTTATGCGTTATTCGCTATACGTTATGCGTTATTCGCTATACGTTATGCGTTATACAATATACGTTATGCGTTATAGGATATATGTTATACGTTTTACGTTCTTCGTTATACGTTCTTCGTTACACGTTATACGTTATACGTTATACGTTATACGTTATACGTTATACGTAATATGTAATACGTCATATGTTTTACGTTATACGTTATACGTTATACGTTATACGTTATACGTTATACGTTATACGTTATACGTAATACGTTATAGGTTATACGTTATACGTTATACGTTATACGTTATACGTTATACGTTATACGTTATACGTTATACGTTATACGTTATACGTTATACGTTATACGTTATACGTTATACGTTATACGTTATACGTTATACATTATACGTTATACGTTATGCGTTATTCGCTATACGTTATGCGTTATACGATATACGTTATGAGTTATAGGATATATGTTATACGTTTTACGTTCTTCGTTATACGTTCTTCGTTACACGTTATACGTTATACGTTATACGTTATACGTTATACGTTATACGTTATACGTAATATGTAATACGTCATATGTTTTACGTTATACGTTATAGGTTATACGTTATACGTTATACGTTATGCGTTATTCGCTATACGTTATGCGTTATACGATATACGTTATGCGTTATAGGATATATGTTATACGTTTTACGTTCTTCGTTATACGTTCTTCGTTACACGTTATACGTTATACGTTATACGTTATACGTTATACGTTATACGTTATACGTTATACGTTATACGTTATACGTTATACGTTATACGTTATACGTTATACGTTATACGTTATGCGTTATACGTTATGCGTTATACGTTATGCGTTATACGTTATGCGTTATACGTTATGCGTTATACGTTATGCGTTATACGTTATACGTTATACGTTATACGTTATACGTTATACGTTATACGTTATACGTTATACGTTATGCGTTATTCGCTATACGTTATGCGTTATTCGCTATACGTTATGCGTTATACAATATACGTTATGCGTTATAGGATATATGTTATACGTTTTACGTTCTTCGTTATACGTTCTTCGTTACACGTTATACGTTATACGTTATACGTTATACGTTATACGTAATATGTAATACGTCATATGTTTTACGTTATACGTTATACGTTATACGTTATACGTTATACGTTATACGTTATACGTTATACGTTATACGTAATACGTTATAGGTTATACGTTATACGTTATACGTTATACGTTATACGTTATACGTTATACGTTATACGTTATACGTTATACGTTATGCGTTATTCGCTATACGTTATGCGTTATACGATATACGTTATGCGTTATAGGATATATGTTATACGTTTTACGTTCTTCGTTATACGTTCTTCGTTACACGTTATACGTTATACGTTATACGTTATACGTTATACGTTATACGTTATACGTAATATGTAATACGTCATATGTTTTACGTTATACGTTATACGTTATACGTTATACGTTATACGTTATACGTTATACGCTATACGTTATACGTTATACGTTATACGTTATACGATATACGTTATACGTTATACGTAATACGTTATAGGTTATACGTTATACGTTATACGTTATACGTTATACGTTATACGTTATAAGTTATACGTTATACGTTATACGTTATACGTTATACGTTATACGTTATACGTTATACGTTATACGTTATACGTTATACGTTATACGTTATACGTTATACGTTATACGTTATACGTTATACGTTATACGTTATACGTTATACGTTATACGTTATACGTTATACGTTATACGTTATACGTTATACGTTATACGTTATACGTTATACGTTATACGTTATACGTTATACGTTATGCGTTATACGTTATGCGTTATACGTTATGCGTTATACGTTATGCGTTATACGTTATGCGTTATACGTTATGCGTTATACGTTATGCGTTATACGTTATACGTTATACGTTATACGTTATACGTTATACGTTATACGTTATGCGTTATTCGCTATACGTTATGCGTTATTCGCTATACGTTATGCGTTATACAATATACGTTATGCGTTATAGGATATATGTTATACGTTTTACGTTCTTCGTTATACGTTCTTCGTTACACGTTATACGTTATACGTTATACGTTATACGTTATACGTAATATGTAATACGTCATATGTTTTACGTTATACGTTATACGTTATACGTTATACGTTATACGTTATACGTTATACGTTATACGTTATACGTAATACGTTATAGGTTATACGTTATACGTTATACGTTATACGTTATACGTTATACGTTATACGTTATACGTTATACGTTATACGTTATGCGTTATTCGCTATACGTTATGCGTTATACGATATACGTTATGCGTTATAGGATATATGTTATACGTTTTACGTTCTTCGTTATACGTTCTTCGTTACACGTTATACGTTATACGTTATACGTTATACGTTATACGTTATACGTTATACGTTATACGTTATACGTTATACGTTATACGTAATATGTAATACGTCATATGTTTTACGTTATACGTTATACGTTATACGTTATACGTTATACGTTATACGTTATACGTTATACGCTATACGTTATACGTTATACGTTATACGTTATACGATATACGTTATACGTTATACGTAATACGTTATAGGTTATACGTTATACGTTATACGTTATACGTTATACGTTATACGTTATAAGTTATACGTTATACGTTATACGTTATACGTTATACGTTATACGTTATACGTTATACGTTATACGTTATACGTTATACGATATACGTTATACGTTATACGTTATACGTTATACGTTATACGTTATACGTTATACGTTATACGTTATACGTTATACGTTATACGTTATACGTTATACGTCATAAGTTATACGTTATACGTTATACGTTATGCGTTATTCGCTATACGTTATGCGTTATACGATATACGTTATGCGTTATAGGATATATGTTATACGTTTTACGTTCTTCGTTATACGTTCTTCGTTACATGTTATACGTTATACGTTATACGTTATACGTTATACGTTATACGTAATATGTAATACGTCATATGTTTTACGTTATACGTTATACGTTATACGTTATACGTTATACGTTATGAGTTATTTGCTTTACGTTATGCGTTATACGATATACGTTATGCGTTATAGGATATATGTTATACGTTTTACGTTCTTCGTTATACGTTCTTCGTTACACGTTATACGTTATACGTTATACGTTATACGTTATACGTTATACGTTATACGTAATATGTAATACGTCATATGTTTTACGTTATACGTTATACGTTATACGTTATACGTTATACGTTATACGTTATACGCTATACGTTATACGTTATACGTTATACGTTATACGTTATACGTTATACGTTATACGTTATACGCTATACGTTATACGTTATACGTTATACGTTATACGTTATACGTTATACGTTATACGTTACACGTTATACGTTATACGTTATACGTTATACGTTATACGTTATACGTTATACGCTATACGTTATACGTTATACGTTATACGTTATACGTTATACGTTATACGTTATACGTTATACGTTATACGTTATACGTTATACGTCATACGTTATACGTTACACGTTATACGACATAGGTTATACGTTATACGTTATACGTTATACGTTATACGTTATACGTTATACGTTATACGTTATACGTTATACGTTATACGTTATACGTTATACGTTATACTTTATACGTTATACGTTATACGTTATACGTTATACGTTATACGTTATACGTTATACGTTATTCGTTATACGTTATACGTTATACGTTATACGTTATACGATATACGTTATACGTTAGACGTTATACGTCATAGGTTATACGTTATACGTTATACGTTATACGTTATACGTTATACGTTATACGATATACGTTATACGTCATACGTTATACGTTATACGTTATACGTTATACGTTATACGTTATACATTATACGTTATACGATATATACATTACATGTTACGCGTTATACGTTATACGTTATACGTTATACGTTATACGTTTTGCGTTTTACGTTATTCGTTATATGTTATACGTTATACGATATACGTTATACGTTATACGTTGTACGTTATGCGTTATACGTTCTACGATATTCGTTATACGTTATACGTTATACGTTATTAGTTATACGTTATACGTTATACGTTGTACGTCATAGGTTATACGTTATACGTTATGCGTTATACGTTATACATTATACGTTATACGATATACGTTATACGTAATGCGTTATGCGTTCTTCGTTACACGTTACACGTTATTCGGTATTCGTTATACGTTATACGTTATACGTTATACGTTATACGTTATACGTTATACGTTATATGTTATACGTTATACGTTATACGTTATACGTTATACGTTATAAGTTATACGTTTTACGTTATACGTTATACGTTATACGTTATACGTTATACGTTATACGTTATACGTTATACGTCATAAGTTATACGTTATACGTTATACGTTATACGTTATACGTTATACGTTATACGCTATACGTTATACGTTATACGTTATGCGTTTTACGTTATCCGTTATATGTTATACGTTATACGATATGCGTTATACGTTATACTTTATACGTTATACGTTATACGTTATACGTTATACGTTATACGTTATACGTTATACGTTATACGTTATACGTTATACGTTATACGTTATACGTTATACGTTATACGTTATACGTTATACGTTATACGTTATACGTAATACGTTATACGTTATTCGTAATACGTTAAACGTGATACGTTATACGGTGTGCGTTATACGTTATACGTTATACGTTATTCATTATACGTTATACGTTATACATTACATGTTATACGTTATACGTTATACGTTATGCGTTATACGTTATACGTTATAAGTTATACGTTATACGTCATAGGTTATACGTTATACGTTATACGTTATACGTTATACGTTATACGTTATACGTTATACGTTATAAGTTATACGTTATAAGTTATACGTTATACGGTATACGTTATACGTTATACGTTATACGTTATACGTTATACGTTATACGTTATACGTTATACGTTATACGTTATACGTTATACGTTATACGTTATACGTTATACGTTATACGTTATACGTTATACGTTATACGTTATACGTTATACGTTATACGTAATACGTTATACGTTATTCGTAATACGTTAAACGTGATACGTTATACGGTGTGCGTTATACGTTATACGTTATACGTTATTCATTATACGTTATACGTTATACATTACATGTTATACGTTATACGTTATACGTTATGCGTTATACGTTATACGTTATAAGTTATACGTTATACGTCGTAGGTTATACGTTATACGTTATACGTTATACGTTATACGTTATACGTTATACGTTATACGTTATAAGTTATACGTTATAAGTTATACGTTATACGGTATACGTTATACGTTATACGTTATACGTTATACGTTATACGTTATACGTTATACGTTATACGTTATACGTTATACGTTATACGTTATACGTTATACGTTATACGTTATACGCTATACGTTATACGTTATACGTTATACGTTATACGTTATACGTTATACGTTATACGTTATACGTTATACGTTATACGTTATACGTTATACGTTATACGTTATACGTTATACGTTATACGTCATAAATTATACGTTATACGTTATACGTTATACGTTATACGTTACGCGTTATACGTTCTACGATATTCGTTATACGTTATACGTTATTAGTTATACGTTATACGTTATACGTTATACGTTACGCGTTATACGTTCTACGATATTCGTTATACGTTATACGTTATTTGTTATACGTTATACGTTATACGTTATACGTCATAGGTTATACGTTATACGTTATGCGCTATACGTTATACATTATACGTTATACGATATACGTTATACGTTATGCGTTATGCGTTCTTCGTTACACGTTATACGTTATTCGGTATTCGTTATACGTTATACGATATACGTTATACGTTATACGTTATACGTTATACGTTACACGTTATACGTTATACGTTATACGCTATACGTTATACGTTATACGTTATACGTTATACTTTATACGTCATACGTTATACGTTATACGTTATACGTTATACGTTATACGTTATACGTTATACGTTATACGTTATACGTTATACGTTACACGTTATACGTCAATGGTTATACGTTATACGTTATACGTTATGCGTTATACGTTATACGTTATACGTTATGCGTTATTCGCTATACGTTATGCGTTATACGATATACGTTATGCGTTATAGGATATATGTTATACGTTTTACGTTCTTCGTTATACGTTCTTCGTTACACGTTATACGTTATACGTTATACGTTATACGTTATACGTTATACGTTATACGTAATATGTAATACGTCATATGTTTTACGTTATACGTTATACGTTATACGTTATACGTTATACGTTATACGTTATACGCTATACGTTATACGTTATACGTTATACGTTATACGTTATACGTTATACGTTATACGTTATACGCTATACGTTATACGTTATACGTTATACGTTATACGTTATACGTTATACGTTATACGTTACACGTTATACGTTATACGTTATACGTTATACGTTATACGTTATACGTTATACGCTATACGTTATACGTTATACGTTATACGTTATACGTTATACGTTATACGTTATACGTTATACGTTATACGTTATACGTTATACGTCATACGTTATACGTTACACGTTATACGACATAGGTTATACGTTATACGTTATACGTTATACGTTATACGTTATACGTTATACGTTATACGTTATACGTTATACGTTATACGTTATACGTTATACGTTATACTTTATACGTTATACGTTATACGTTATACGTTATACGTTATACGTTATACGTTATACGTTATTCGTTATACGTTATACGTTATACGTTATACGTTATACGATATACGTTATACGTTAGACGTTATACGTCATAGGTTATACGTTATACGTTATACGTTATACGTTATACGTTATACGTTATACGATATACGTTATACGTCATACGTTATACGTTATACGTTATACGTTATACGTTATACGTTATACATTATACGTTATACGATATATACATTACATGTTACGCGTTATACGTTATACGTTATACGTTATACGTTATACGTTTTGCGTTTTACGTTATTCGTTATATGTTATACGTTATACGATATACGTTATACGTTATACGTTGTACGTTATGCGTTATACGTTCTACGATATTCGTTATACGTTATACGTTATACGTTATTAGTTATACGTTATACGTTATACGTTGTACGTCATAGGTTATACGTTATACGTTATGCGTTATACGTTATACATTATACGTTATACGATATACGTTATACGTAATGCGTTATGCGTTCTTCGTTACACGTTACACGTTATTCGGTATTCGTTATACGTTATACGTTATACGTTATACGTTATACGTTATACGTTATACGTTATATGTTGTACGTTATACGTTATACGTTATACGTTATACGTTATAAGTTATACGTTTTACGTTATACGTTATACGTTATACGTTATACGTTATACGTTATACGTTATACGTTATACGTCATAAGTTATACGTTATACGTTATACGTTATACGTTATACGTTATACGTTATACGCTATACGTTATACGTTATACGTTATGCGTTTTACGTTATCCGTTATATGTTATACGTTATACGATATGCGTTATACGTTATACTTTATACGTTATACGTTATACGTTATACGTTATACGTTATACGTTATACGTTATACGTTATACGTTATACGTTATACGTTATACGTTATACGTTATACGTTATACGTTATACGTTATACGTTATACGTTATACGTAATACGTTATACGTTATTCGTAATACGTTAAACGTGATACGTTATACGGTGTGCGTTATACGTTATACGTTATACGTTATTCATTATACGTTATACGTTATACATTACATGTTATACGTTATACGTTATACGTTATGCGTTATACGTTATACGTTATAAGTTATACGTTATACGTCATAGGTTATACGTTATACGTTATACGTTATACGTTATACGTTATACGTTATACGTTATACGTTATAAGTTATACGTTATAAGTTATACGTTATACGGTATACGTTATACGTTATACGTTATACGTTATACGTTATACGTTATACGTTATACGTTATACGTTATACGTTATACGTTATACGTTATACGTTATACGTTATACGTTATACGCTATACGTTATACGTTATACGTTATACGTTATACGTTATACGTTATACGTTATACGTTATACGTTATACGTTATACGTTATACGTTATACGTTATACGTTATACGTTATACGTTATACGTCATAAATTATACGTTATACGTTATACGTTATACGTTATACGTTACGCGTTATACGTTCTACGATATTCGTTATACGTTATACGTTATTAGTTATACGTTATACGTTATACGTTATACGTTACGCGTTATACGTTCTACGATATTCGTTATACGTTATACGTTATTTGTTATACGTTATACGTTATACGTTATACGTCATAGGTTATACGTTATACGTTATGCGCTATACGTTATACATTATACGTTATACGATATACGTTATACGTTATGCGTTATGCGTTCTTCGTTACACGTTATACGTTATTCGGTATTCGTTATACGTTATACGATATACGTTATACGTTATACGTTATACGTTATACGTTACACGTTATACGTTATACGTTATACGCTATACGTTATACGTTATACGTTATACGTTATACTTTATACGTCATACGTTATACGTTATACGTTATACGTTATACGTTATACGTTATACGTTATACGTTATACGTTATACGTTATACGTTACACGTTATACGTCAATGGTTATACGTTATACGTTATACGTTATGCGTTATACGTTATACGTTATACGTTATGCGTTATTCGCTATACGTTATGCGTTATACGATATACGTTATGCGTTATAGGATATATGTTATACGTTTTACGTTCTTCGTTATACGTTCTTCGTTACACGTTATACGTTATACGTTATACGTTATACGTTATACGTTATACGTTATACGTTATACGTTATACGTTATACATTATACGTAATACGTTATACGTTATACGTTATACGTTATACGTTATACGTTATACGTTATACGTTATACGTTATACGTTATACGTTATACGTTATACGTTATACGTTATACGTTATACATTATACGTTATACGTTATACGTTATACGTTATACGTTATACGTTATACGTTATACGTTATACGTTATACGTTATGCGTTATTCGCTATACGTTATGCGTTATACGATATACGTTATGCGTTATAGGATATATGTTATACGTTTTACGTTCTTCGTTATACGTTCTTCGTTACATGTTATACGTTATACGTTATACGTTATACGTTATACGTTATACGTAATATGTAATACGTCATATGTTTTACGTTATACGTTATACGTTATACGTTATACGTTATACGTTATGAGTTATTCGCTTTACGTTATGCGTTATACGATATACGTTATGCGTTATAGGATATATGTTATACGTTTTACGTTCTTCGTTATACGTTCTTCGTTACACGTTATACGTTATACGTTATACGTTATACGTTATACGTTATACGTTATACGTAATATGTAATACGTCATATGTTTTACGTTATACGTTATGCGTTATACGTTATGCGTTATACGTTATGCGTTATACGTTATGCGTTATACGTTATGCGTTATACGTTATGCGTTATACGTTATGCGTTATACGTTATGCGTTATACGTTATGCGTTATACGTTATGCGTTATACGTTATGCGTTATACGTTATGCGTTATACGTTATGCGTTATACGTTATACGTTATACGTTATACGTTATACGTTATACGTTATACGTTATGCGTTATTCGCTATACGTTATGCGTTATTCGCTATACGTTATGCGTTATACAATATACGTTATGCGTTATAGGATATATGTTATACGTTTTACGTTCTTCGTTATACGTTCTTCGTTACACGTTATACGTTATACGTTATACGTTATACGTTATACGTTATACGTAATATGTAATACGTCATATGTTTTACGTTATACGTTATACGTTATACGTTATACGTTATACGTTATACGTTATACGTTATACGTAATACGTTATAGGTTATACGTTATACGTTATACGTTATACGTTATACGTTATACGTTATACGTTATACGTTATACGTTATACGTTATACGTTATACGTTATACGTTATACGTTATACGTTATACGTTATACGTTATACATTATACGTTATACGTTATGCGTTATTCGCTATACGTTATGCGTTATACGATATACGTTATGAGTTATAGGATATATGTTATACGTTTTACGTTCTTCGTTATACGTTCTTCGTTACACGTTATACGTTATACGTTATACGTTATACGTTATACGTTATACGTTATACGTTATACGTAATATGTAATACGTCATATGTTTTACGTTATACGTTATAGGTTATACGTTATACGTTATACGTTATGCGTTATTCGCTATACGTTATGCGTTATACGATATACGTTATGCGTTATAGGATATATGTTATACGTTTTACGTTCTCCGTTATACGTTCTTCGTTACACGTTATACGTTATACGTTATACGTTATACGTTATACGTTATACGTTATACGTTATACGTTATACGTTATACGTTATACGTTATACGTTATACGTTATACGTTATACGTTATGCGTTATACGTTATGCGTTATACGTTATGCGTTATACGTTATGCGTTATACGTTATGCGTTATACGTTATGCGTTATACGTTATACGTTATACGTTATACGTTATACGTTATACGTTATACGTTATACGTTATACGTTATGCGTTATTCGCTATACGTTATGCGTTATTCGCTATACGTTATGCGTTATACAATATACGTTATGCGTTATAGGATATATGTTATACGTTTTACGTTCTTCGTTATACGTTCTTCGTTACACGTTATACGTTATACGTTATACGTTATACGTTATACGTAATATGTAATACGTCATATGTTTTACGTTATACGTTATACGTTATACGTTATACGTTATACGTTATACGTTATACGTTATACGTTATACGTAATACGTTATAGGTTATACGTTATACGTTATACGTTATACGTTATACGTTATACGTTATACGTTATACGTTATACGTTATACGTTATGCGTTATTCGCTATACGTTATGCGTTATACGATATACGTTATGCGTTATAGGATATATGTTATACGTTTTACGTTCTTCGTTATACGTTCTTCGTTACACGTTATACGTTATACGTTATACGTTATACGTTATACGTTATACGTTATACGTAATATGTAATACGTCATATGTTTTACGTTATACGTTATACGTTATACGTTATACGTTATACGTTATACGTTATACGCTATACGTTATACGTTATACGTTATACGTTATACGATATACGTTATACGTTATACGTAATACGTTATAGGTTATACGTTATACGTTATACGTTATACGTTATACGTTATACGTTATAAGTTATACGTTATACGTTATACGTTATACGTTATACGTTATACGTTATACGTTATACGTTATACGTTATACGTTATACGTTATACGTTATACGTTATACGTTATACGTTATACGTTATACGTTATACGTTATACGTTATACGTTATACGTTATACGTTATACGTTATACGTTATACGTTATACGTTATACGTTATACGTTATACGTTATACGTTATACGTTATACGTTATGCGTTATACGTTATGCGTTATACGTTATGCGTTATACGTTATGCGTTATACGTTATGCGTTATACGTTATGCGTTATACGTTATACGTTATACGTTATACGTTATACGTTATACGTTATACGTTATGCGTTATTCGCTATACGTTATGCGTTATTCGCTATACGTTATGCGTTATACAATATACGTTATGCGTTATAGGATATATGTTATACGTTTTACGTTCTTCGTTATACGTTCTTCGTTACACGTTATACGTTATACGTTATACGTTATACGTTATACGTAATATGTAATACGTCATATGTTTTACGTTATACGTTATACGTTATACGTTATACGTTATACGTTATACGTTATACGTTATACGTTATACGTAATACGTTATAGGTTATACGTTATACGTTATACGTTATACGTTATACGTTATACGTTATACGTTATACGTTATACGTTATACGTTATGCGTTATTCGCTATACGTTATGCGTTATACGATATACGTTATGCGTTATAGGATATATGTTATACGTTTTACGTTCTTCGTTATACGTTCTTCGTTACACGTTATACGTTATACGTTATACGTTATACGTTATACGTTATACGTTATACGTTATACGTTATACGTTATACGTTATACGTAATATGTAATACGTCATATGTTTTACGTTATACGTTATACGTTATACGTTATACGTTATACGTTATACGTTATACGTTATACGCTATACGTTATACGTTATACGTTATACGTTATACGATATACGTTATACGTTATACGTAATACGTTATAGGTTATACGTTATACGTTATACGTTATACGTTATACGTTATACGTTATAAGTTATACGTTATACGTTATACGTTATACGTTATACGTTATACGTTATACGTTATACGTTATACGTTATACGTTATACGTTATACGTTATACGTTATACGTTATACGTTATACGTTATACGTTATACGTTATACGTTATACGTTATACGTTATACGTTATACGTTATACGTTATACGTTATACGTTATACGTTATACGTTATACGTTATACGTTATACGTTATACGTTATACGTTCTACGTTATACGTTATACGTTATACGTTATACGTTATACGTTATGCGTTATACGTTATGCGTTATACGTTATGCGTTATACGTTATGCGTTATACGTTATGCGTTATACGTTATGCGTTATACGTTATACGTTATACGTTATACGTTATACGTTATACGTTATACGTTATACGTTATACGTTATACGTTATACGTTATGCGTTATTCGCTATACGTTATGCGTTATTCGCTATACGTTATGCGTTATACAATATACGTTATGCGTTATAGGATATATGTTATACGTTTTACGTTCTTCGTTATACGTTCTTCGTTACACGTTATACGTTATACGTTATACGTTATACGTTATACGTTATACGTAATATGTAATACGTCATATGTTTTACGCTATACGTTATACGTTATACGTTATACGTTATACGTTACACGTTATACGTTATACGTTATACGTTATACGTTATACGTTATACGTTATACGTTATACGTTATACGTTATACGTTATACGTTATACGTTATACGTTATACGTTATACGTTATACGTTATACGTTATACGTTATACGTTCTACGTTATACGTTATACGTTATACGTTATACGTTATACGTTATGCGTTATACGTTATGCGTTATACGTTATGCGTTATACGTTATGCGTTATACGTTATGCGTTATACGTTATGCGTTATACGTTATACGTTATACGTTATACGTTATACGTTATACGTTATACGTTATACGTTATACGTTATACGTTATACGTTATGCGTTATTCGCTATACGTTATGCGTTATTCGCTATACGTTATGCGTTATACAATATACGTTATGCGTTATAGGATATATGTTATACGTTTTACGTTCTTCGTTATACGTTCTTCGTTACACGTTATACGTTATACGTTATACGTTATACGTTATACGTTATACGTTATACGTTATACGTTATACGTTATACGTTATACGTAATATGTAATACGTCATATGTTTTACGTTATACGTTATACGTTATACGTTATACGTTATACGTTATACGTTATACGTTATACGCTATACGTTATACGTTATACGTTATACGTTATACGATATACGTTATACGTTATACGTAATACGTTATAGGTTATACGTTATACGTTATACGTTATACGTTATACGTTATACGTTATAAGTTATACGTTATACGTTATACGTTATACGTTATACGTTATACGTTATACGTTATACGTTATACGTTATACGTTATACGTTATACGTTATACGTTATACGTTATACGTTATACGTTATACGTTATACGTTATACGTTATACGTTATACGTTATACGTTATACGTTATACGTTATACGTTATACGTTATACGTTATACGTTCTACGTTATACGTTATACGTTATACGTTATACGTTATACGTTATGCGTTATACGTTATGCGTTATACGTTATGCGTTATACGTTATGCGTTATACGTTATGCGTTATACGTTATGCGTTATACGTTATGCGTTATTCGCTATACGTTATGCGTTATTCGCTATACGTTATGCGTTATACAATATACGTTATGCGTTATAGGATATATGTTATACGTTTTACGTTCTTCGTTATACGTTCTTCGTTACACGTTATACGTTATACGTTATACGTTATACGTTATACGTTATACGTAATATGTAATACGTCATATGTTTTACGCTATACGTTATACGTTATACGTTATACGTTATACGTTACACGTTATACGTTATACGTAATACGTTATAGGTTATACGTTATACGTTATACGTTATACGTTATACGTTATACGTTATACGTTATACGTTATACGTTATACGTTATACGTTATACGTTATACGTTATACGTTATACGTTATACGTTATACGTTATACGTTATACGTTATGCGTTATTCGCTATACGTTATGCGTTATTCGATATACGTTATGAGTTATAGGATATATGTTATACGTTTTACGTTCTTCGTTATACGTTCTTCGTTACACGTTATACGTTATACGTTATACGTTATACGTTATACGTTATACGTTATACGTAATATGTAATACGTCATATGTTTTACGTTATACGTTATAGGTTATACGTTATACGTTATACGTTATGCGTTATTCGCTATACGTTATGCGTTATACGATATACGTTATGCGTTATAGGATATATGTTATACGTTTTACGTTCTTCGTTATACGTTCTTCGTTACACGTTATACGTTATACGTTATACGTTATACGTTATACGTTATACGTTATACGTTATACGTTATACGTTATACGTTATACGTTATACGTTATACGTTATACGTTATACGTTATACGTTATACGTTATACGTTATACGTTATACGTTATACGTTATACGTTATACGTTATACGTTATACGTTATACGTTATACGTTATACGTTATACGTTATACGTTATACGTTATACGTTATACGTTATACGTTATACGTTATACGTTATACGTTATACGTTATACGCTATACGTTATACGTTATACGTTATACGTTATACGTTATACGTTATACGTTATACGTTATACGTTATACGTTATACGTTATACGTTATACGTTATACGTTATACGTTATACGTTATACGTTATACGTTATACGTTATACGTTATACGTTATACGTTATACGTTATACGTTATACGTTATACGTTATGCGTTATTCGCTATACGTTATGCGTTATTCGCTATACGTTATGCGTTATACAATATACGTTATGCGTTATAGGATATATGTTATACGTTTTACGTTCTTCGTTATACGTTCTTCGTTACACGTTATACGTTATACGTTATACGTTATACGTTATACGTTATACGTAATATGTAATACGTCATATGTTTTACGCTATACGTTATACGTTATACGTTATACGTTATACGTTACACGTTATACGTTATACGTAATACGTTATAGGTTATACGTTATACGTTATACGTTATACGTTATACGTTATACGTTATACGTTATACGTTATACGTTATACGTTATACGTTATACGTTATACGTTATACGTTATACGTTATACGTTATACGTTATACGTTATACGTTATACGTTATACGTTATGCGTTATTCGCTATACGTTATGCGTTATTCGATATACGTTATGAGTTATAGGATATATGTTATACGTTTTACGTTCTTCGTTATACGTTCTTCGTTACACGTTATACGTTATACGTTATACGTTATACGTTATACGTTATACGTTATACGTAATATGTAATACGTCATATGTTTTACGTTATACGTTATAGGTTATACGTTATACGTTATACGTTATGCGTTATTCGCTATACGTTATGCGTTATACGATATACGTTATGCGTTATAGGATATATGTTATACGTTTTACGTTCTTCGTTATACGTTCTTCGTTACACGTTATACGTTATACGTTATACGTTATACGTTATACGTTATACGTTATACGTTATACGTTATACGTTATACGTTATACGTTATACGTTATACGTTATACGTTATACGTTATACGTTATACGTTATACGTTATACGTTATACGTTATACGTTATACGTTATACGTTATACGTTATACGTTATACGTTATACGTTATACGTTATACGTTATACGTTATACGTTATACGTTATACGTTATACGTTATACGTTATACGTTATACGTTATACGCTATACGTTATACGTTATACGTTATACGTTATACGTTATACGTTATACGTTATACGTTATACGTTATACGTTATACGTTATACGTTATACGTTATACGTTATACGTTATACGTTATACGTTATACGTTATACGTTATACGTTATACGTTATAAGTTATACGTTATACGTTATACGTTATACGTTATACGCTATACGTTATACGTTATGCGTTATTCGCTATACGTTATGCGTTATACGATATACGTTATGCGTTATAGGATGTATGTTATACGTTTTACGTTCTTCGTTATACGTTCTTCGTTACACGTTATACGTTATACGTTATACGTTATACGTTATACGTTATACCTTATACGTTATACGTTATACGTTATACGTTATACGTTATACGTTATACGTTATACGTTATACGTTATAGGTTATACGTTATACGTTATACGTTATACCCTATACGTTATACGTTATACGTTATACGTTATACGTTATACGTTATACGTTATACGTTATACGTTATACGTTATACGTTATACGTTATACGTTATACGATATACGTTATACGTTATACGTTATACGTTATACGTTATACGTTATACGTTATACGTTATACGTTATACGTTATACGTTATACGTTATACGTTATACGTTATACGTTATACGTTATACGTTATACGTTATGCGTTATTCGCTATACGTCATGCGTTATACGATATACGTTATGCGTTATAGGATATATGTTATACGTTTTACGTTCTTCGTTACACGTTATACGTTATACGTTATACGTTATACGTTATACGTTATACGTTATACGTTATACGTTATACGTTATACGTTATACGTTATACGTTATACGTTATACGTTATACGTTATACGTTATACGTTATACGTTATACGTTATACGTTATACGTTATACGTTATACGTTATACGTTATACGTTATAAGTTATACGTTATACGTTATACGTTATACGTTATACGCTATACGTTATACGTTATGCGTTATTCGCTATACGTTATGCGTTATACGATATACGTTATGCGTTATAGGATGTATGTTATACGTTTTACGTTCTTCGTTATACGTTCTTCGTTACACGTTATACGTTATACGTTATACGTTATACGTTATACGTTATACCTTATACGTTATACGTTATACGTTATACGTTATACGTTATACGTTATACGTTATACGTTATACGTTATAGGTTATACGTTATACGTTATACGTTATACCCTATACGTTATACGTTATACGTTATACGTTATACGTTATACGTTATACGTTATACGTTATACGTTATACGTTATACGTTATACGTTATACGTTATACGATATACGTTATACGTTATACGTTATACGTTATACGTTATACGTTATACGTTATACGTTATACGTTATACGTTATACGTTATACGTTATACGTTATACGTTATACGTTATACGTTATACGTTATGCGTTATTCGCTATACGTCATGCGTTATACGATATACGTTATGCGTTATAGGATATATGTTATACGTTTTACGTTCTTCGTTACACGTTATACGTTATACGTTATACGTTATACGTTATACGTTATACGTTATACGTTATACGTTATACGTTATACGTTATACGTTATACGTTATACGTTATACGTTATACGTTATACGTTATACGTTATACGTTATACGTTATACGTTATACGTTATACGTTATACGTTATACGTTATACGTTATACGTTATACGTTATACGTTATACGTTATACGTTATACGTTATAGGTTATACGTAATACGTTGTACGTTATACGTTACACGTCATACGTTATACGTTATAGGTTATACGTTATACGTTATACGTTATACGTTATACGTTATACGTTGTACGTTATACGTTATGCGTTATTCGCTATACGTTATGCGTTATACGATATACGTTATGCGTTATAGGATATATGTTATACGTTTTATGTTCTTCGTTATACGTTCTTCGTTACACGTTATACGTTATACGTTATACGTTATACGTTATACGTTATACGTTATACGTTATACGTTATACGTTATACGTTATACGTTATACGTTATACGTTATACGTTATACGTTATACGTTATACGTTATACGTTATACGTTATACGTTATACGTTATACGTTATACGTTATACGTTATACGTTATACGTTATACGTTATACGTTATACGTCATACGTTATACGTTATACGTTATAGGTTATACGTTATACGTTATACGTTATACGTTATACGTTATACGTTATACGTTATACGTTATACGTTATACGTTATACGTTATGCGTTATTCGCTATACGTTATGCGTTATACGATATACGTTATGCGTTATAGGATATATGTTATACGTTTTACTTTATACGTTATACGTTATACGTTATACGTTATACGTTATAGGTTATGCGTAATACGTTATACGTTATACGTTACACGTCATACGTTATACGTTATAGGTTATACGTTATACGTTATACGTTATACGTTATACGTTATACGTTATACGTTATGCGTTATTCGCTATACGTTATGCGTTATACGATATACGTTATGCGTTATAGAATATATGTTATACGTTTTATGTTCTTCGTTATACGTTCTTCGTTACACGTTATACGTTATACGTTATACGTTATACGTTATACGTTATACGTTATACGTTATACGTTATACGTTATACGTTATACGTTATACGTTATACGTTATACGTTATACGTTATGCGTTATTCGCTATACGTTATGCGTTATACGATATACGTTATGCGTTATAGGATATATGTTATACGTTTTACGTTCTTCGTTATACGTTCTTCGTTACACGTTATACGTTATACGTTATACGTTATACGTTATACGTTATACGTTATACGTTATACGTTATACGTTATACGTTATACGTTATACGTTATACGTTATATGTTATACGTTATACGTTATACGTTATACGTTATAGGTTATACGTTATACGTTATACGTTATACCCTATACGTTATACGTTATAAGTTATACGTTATACGTTATACGTTATACGTTATACGCTATACGTTATACGTTATGCGTTATTCGCTATACGTTATGCGTTATACGATATACGTTATGCGTTATAGGATGTATGTTATACGTTTTACGTTCTTCGTTATACGTTCTTCGTTACACGTTATACGTTATACGTTATACGTTATACGTTATACGTTATACGTTATACCTTATACGTTATACGTTATACGTTACACGTTATACGTTATACGTTATACGTTATACGTTATACGTTATACGTTATAGGTTATACGTTATACGTTATACGTTATACCCTATACGTTATACGTTATACGTTATACGTTATACGTTATACGTTATACGTTATACGTTATACGTTATACGTTATACGATATACGTTATACGTTATACGTTATACGTTATACGTTATACGTTATACGTTATACGTTATACGTTATACGTTATACGTTATACGTTATACGTTATACGTTATACGTTATGCGTTATTCGCTATACGTCATGCGTTATACGATATACGTTATGCGTTATAGGATATATGTTATACGTTTTACGTTCTTCGTTACACGTTATACGTTATACGTTATACGTTATACGTTATTCTTTATACGTTATACGATATACGTTATACGTTATACGTTATACGTTATACGTTATACGTTATACGTTATACGTTATACGTTATACGTTATACGTTATACGTTATACGTTATACGTTATACGTTATACGTTATACGTTATACGTTATACGTTATACGTTATACGTTATACGTTATACGTTATACGTTATAGGTTATACGTAATACGTTATACGTTATACGTTACACGTCATACGTTATACGTTATAGGTTATACGTTATACGTTATACGTTATACGTTATACGTTATACGTTATACGTTATACGTTATACGTTATACGTTATACGTTATACGTTATACGTTATGCGTTATTCGCTATACGTCATGCGTTATACGATATACGTTATGCGTTATAGGATATATGTTATACGTTTTACGTTCTT
This sequence comes from Ptiloglossa arizonensis, assembly GCF_051014685.1. NCBI lineage: Eukaryota > Metazoa > Arthropoda > Insecta > Hymenoptera > Colletidae > Ptiloglossa > Ptiloglossa arizonensis. Next base: position 85,394 of record NW_027479289.1, on the reverse strand, counting down.
CGTTACACGTTATACGTTATACGTTATACGTTATACGTTATACGTTATACGTTATACGTTATACGTTATACGTTATACGTTATACGTTATACGTTATACGTTATACGTTATACGTTATACGTTATACGTTATACGTTATACGTTATACGTTATACGTTATACGTTATACGTTATACGTTATACGTTATACGTTATACGTTATAGGTTATACGTAATACGTTGTACGTTATACGTTACACGTCATACGTTATACGTTATAGGTTATACGTTATACGTTATACGTTATACGTTATACGTTATACGTTGTACGTTATACGTTATGCGTTATTCGCTATACGTTATGCGTTATACGATATACGTTATGCGTTATAGGATATATGTTATACGTTTTATGTTCTTCGTTATACGTTCTTCGTTACACGTTATACGTTATACGTTATACGTTATACGTTATACGTTATACGTTATACGTTATACGTTATACGTTATACGTTATACGTTATACGTTATACGTTATACGTTATACGTTATACGTTATACGTTATACGTTATACGTTATACGTTATACGTTATACGTTATACGTTATACGTTATACGTTATACGTTATACGTTATACGTTATACGTTATACGTTATACGTCATACGTTATACGTTATACGTTATAGGTTATACGTTATACGTTATACGTTATACGTTATACGTTATACGTTATACGTTATACGTTATACGTTATACGTTATACGTTATGCGTTATTCGCTATACGTTATGCGTTATACGATATACGTTATGCGTTATAGGATATATGTTATACGTTTTACGTTATACGTTATTCGTTATACGTTATACGTTATACGTTATAGGTTATGCGTAATACGTTATACGTTATACGTTACACGTCATACGTTATACGTTATAGGTTATACGTTATACGTTATACGTTATACGTTATACGTTATACGTTATACGTTATACGTTATGCGTTATTCGCTATACGTTATGCGTTATACGATATACGTTATGCGTTATAGAATATATGTTATACGTTTTATGTTCTTCGTTATACGTTCTTCGTTACACGTTATACGTTATACGTTATACGTTATACGTTATACGTTATACGTTATACGTTATACGTTATACGTTATACGTTATACGTTATACGTTATACGTTATACGTTATACGTTATGCGTTATTCGCTATACGTTATGCGTTATACGATATACGTTATGCGTTATAGGATATATGTTATACGTTATACGTTATACGTTATACGTTATACGTTATAGGTTATACGTAATACGTTATACGTTATACGTTACACGTCATACGTTATACGTTATAGGTTATACGTTATACGTTATACGTTATACGTTATACGTTATACGTTATACGTTATACGTTATACGTTATACGTTATGCGTTATTCGCTATACGTTATGCGTTATACGATATACGTTATGCGTTGTAGGATATATGTTATACGTTTTACGTTATACGTTATACGTTATACGTTATACGTTATACGTTATAGGTTATGCGTAATACGTTATACGTTATACGTTACGCGTCATACGTTATACGTTATAGGTTATACGTTATACGTAATACGTTATAGGTTATACGTTATACGTTATACGCTATACGTTATGCGTTATACGATATACGTTATGCGTTATAGAATATATGTTATACGTTTTATGTTCTTCGTTATACGTTCTTCGTTACACGTTATACGTTATACGTTATACGTTATACGTTACACGTTATACGTTATACGTTATACGTTATACGTTATACGTTATACGTTATACGTTATACGTTATACGTTATACGTTATACGTTATACGTTATGCGTTATTCGCTATACGTTATACGTTATGCGTTATTCGCTATACGTTATGCGTTATACGATATACGTTATGCGTTATAGGATATATGTTATACGTTTTACGTTCTTCGTTATACGTTCTTCGTTACACGTTATACGTTATACGTTATACGTTATACGTTATACGTTGTACGTTATACGTTATACGTTATACGTTATACGTTATACGTTATACGTTATATGTTATACGTTATACGTTATACGTTATACGTTATAGGTTATACGTTATACGTTATACGTTATACCCTATACGTTATACGTTATACGTTATACGTTATACGTTATACGTTATACGTTATACGTTATACGTTATACGTTATACGTTATACGTTATACGTTATACGATATACGTAATACGTTATACGTTATACGTTATACGTTATAAGTTATACGTTATACGTTATACGTTATACGTTATACGTTATACGTTATGCGTTATTCGCTATACGTCATGCGTTATACGATATACGTTATGCGTTATAGGATATATGTTATACGTTTTACGTTCTTCGTTATACGTTCTTCGTTACACGTTATACGTTATACGTTATACGTTATACGTTATACGTTATACGTAATATGTAATACGTCATATGTTTTACGTTATACGTTATACGTTATACGTTATACGTTATACGTTATACGTTATACGTTATACGTAATACGTTATAGGTTATACGTTATACGTTATACGTTATACGTTATACGTTATACGTTATACGTTATACGTTACACGTTATACGTTATACGTTATGAGTTATTCGCTTTACGTTATGCGTTATACGATATACGTTATGCGTTATAGGATATATGTTATACGTTTTATGTTCTTCGTTATACGTTCTTCGTTACACGTTATACGTTATACGTTATACGTTATACGTTATACGTTATACGTTATACGTTATACGTTATACGTTATACGTTATACGTTATACGTTATACGTTATACGTTATGCGTTATTCGCTATACGTTATGCGTTATACGATATACGTTATACGTTATACGTTATACGTTATGCGTTATTCGCTATACGTCATGCGTTATACGATATACGTTATGCGTTATAGGATATATGTTATACGTTTTACGTTCTTCGTTATACGTTCTTCGTTACACGTTATACGTTATACGTTATACGTTATACGTCATACGTTATACGTAATACGTTATACGTTATACGTTACGCGTCATACGTTATACGTTATAGGTTATACGTTATACGTTATACGTTATACGTTATACGTTATACGTTATACGTTATACGTTATACGTTATGCGTTATTCGCTATACGTTATGCGTTATACGATATACGTTATGCGTTATAGAATATATGTTATACGTTTTATGTTCTTCGTTATACGTTCTTCGTTACACGTTATACGTTATACGTTATACGTTATACGTTATACGTTATACGTTATACGTTATACGTTATACGTTATACGTTATACGTTATACGTTATACGTTATACGTTATACGTTATACGTTATACGTTATACGTTATACCCTATACGTTATACGTTATACGTTATACGTTATACGTTATACGTTATACGTTATACGTTATACGTTATACGTTATACGTTATACGTTATACGTTATACGTTATACGTTATACGTTATACGTTATACGTTATACGTTATACGTTATACGTTATACGTTATACGTTATACGTTATACGTTATACGTTATAAGTTATACGTTATACGTTATACGTTATACGTTATACGTTATACGTTATACGTTATGCGTTATTCGCTATACGTTATGCGTTATACGATATACGTTATGCGTTATAGGATGTATGTTATACGTTTTACGTTATACGTTATACGTTATACGTTATACGTTATACGTTATGCGTTATTCGCTATACGTTATGCGTTATACGATATACGTTATGCGTTATAGGATATATGTTATACGTTTTATGTTCTTCGTTATACGTTCTTCGTTACACGTTATACGTTATACGTTATACGTTATACGTTATACGTTATACGTTATACGTTATACGTTATACGTTATACGTTATACGTTATACGTTATACGTTATACGTTATACGTTATACGTTATACGTTATACGTTATACGTTATACGTTATACGTTATACGTTATACGTTATACGTTATACGTTATACGTTATACGTTATACGTTATACGTTATACGTTATACGTTATACGTTATACCCTATACGTTATACGTTATACGTTATACGTTATACGTTATACGTTATACGTTATACGTTATACGTTATACGTTATACGTTATACGTTATACGTTATACGTTATACGATATACGTTATACGTTATACGTTATACGTTATACGTTATACGTTATACGTTATACGTTATACGTTATACGTTATACGTTATACGTTATACGTTATACGTTATACGTTATACGTTATACGTTATACGTTATACGTTATGCGTTATTCGCTATACGTCATGCGTTATACGATATACGTTATGCGTTATAGGATATATGTTATACGTTTTACGTTCTTCGTTACACGTTATACGTTATACGTTATACGTTATACGTTATACGTTATACGTTATACGTTATACGTTATACGTTATACGTTATACGTTATACGTTATACGTTATACGTTATACGTTATACGTTATACGTTATACGTTATACGTTATACGTTATACGTTATACGTTATAGGTTATACGTAATACGTTATACGTTATACGTTACACGTCATACGTTATACGTTATAGGTTATACGTTATACGTTATACGTTATACGTTATACGTTATACGTTATACGTTATACGTTATGCGTTATTCGCTATACGTTATGCGTTATACGATATACGTTATGCGTTATAGGATATATGTTATACGTTTTATGTTCTTCGTTATACGTTCTTCGTTACACGTTATACGTTATACGTTATACGTTATACGTTATACGTTATACGTTATACGTTATACGTTATACGTTATACGTTATACGTTATACGTTATACGTTATACGTTATACGTTATACGTTATACGTTATACGTTATACGTTATACGTTATACGTTATACGTTATACGTTATACGTTATACGTCATACGTTATACGTTATACGTTATAGGTTATACGTTATACGTTATAGGTTATACGTTATACGTTATACGTTATACGTTATACGTTATACGTTATACGTTATACGTTATGCGTTATGCGTTATTCGCTATACGTTATGCGTTATACGATATACGTTATGCGTTATACGATATACGTTATGCGTTATAGGATATACGTTATACGTTATACGTTATACGTTATACGTTATACGTTATACGTTATACGTTATACGTTATACGTTATACGTTATACGTTATACGTTATACGTTATACGTTATACGTTATACGTTATACGTTATACGTCATACGTTATACGTTATACGTTATAGGTTATACGTTATACGTTATACGTTATACGTTATACGTTATACGTTATACGTTATACGTTATACGTTATGCGTTATTCGCTATACCTTATGCGTTATACGATATACGTTATGCGTTATAGGATATATGTTATACGTTTTACGTTCTTCGTTATACGTTATACGTTATACGTTATACGTTATACGTTATACGTTATACGTTATACGTTATACGTAATATGTAATACGTCATATGTGTTACGTTATACGTTATACGTTATACGTTATACGTTATACGTTATACGTTATACGTTATACGTTATACGTTATACGTTATACGTTATACGTTATAGGTTATACGTTATACGTTATACGTTATACGTTATACGTTATACGTTATACGTTATGCGTTATTCGCTATACGTTATGCGTTCTACGATATACGTTATGCGTTATAGGATATATGTTATACGTTTTACGTTCTTCGTTATACGTTCTTCGTTACACGTTATACGTTATACGTTATACGTTATACGTTATACGTTATACGTTATACGTTATACGTTATACGTTATACGTTATACGTTATACGTTATACCTTATACGTTATACGTTATACGTTATACGTTATACGTTATACGTTATACGTTATACGTTATACGTTATACGTTATACGTTATACGTTATAGGTTATACGTTATACGTTATACGTTATACGTTATACCCTATACGTTATACGTTATACGTTATACGTTATACGTTATACGTTATACGTTATACGTTATACGTTATACGTTATACGTTATACGTTATACGATATACGTTATACGTTATACGTTATACGTTATACGTTATACGTTATACGTTATACCTTATACGTTATACGTTATACGTTATACGTTATACGTTATACGTTATACGTTATACGTTATACGTTATACGTTATACGTTATACGTTATACGTTATACGTAATATGTAATACGTCATATGTTTTACGTTATACGTTATACGTTATACGTTATGCGTTATAGGATATATGTTATACGTTTTACGTTCTTCGTTATACGTTCTTCGTTACACGTTATACGTTATACGTTATACGTTATACGTTATACGTTATACGTAATATGTAATACGTCATATGTTTTACGTTATACGTTATACGTTATACGTTATACGTTATACGTTATACGTTATACGTTATACGTAATACGTTATAGGTTATACGTTATACGTTATACGTTATACGTTATACGTTATACGTTATACGTTATACGTTACACGTTATACGTTATACGTTATGAGTTATTCGCTTTACGTTATGCGTTATACGATATACGTTATGCGTTATAGGATATATGTTATACGTTTTATGTTCTTCGTTATACGTTCTTCGTTACACGTTATACGTTATACGTTATACGTTATACGTTATACGTTATACGTTATACGTTATACGTTATACGTTATACGTTATACGTTATACGTTATACGTTATACGTTATGCGTTATTCGCTATACGTTATGCGTTATACGATATACGTTATACGTTATACGTTATACGTTATGCGTTATTCGCTATACGTCATGCGTTATACGATATACGTTATGCGTTATAGGATATATGTTATACGTTTTACGTTCTTCGTTATACGTTCTTCGTTACACGTTATACGTTATACGTTATACGTTATACGTCATACGTTATACGTAATACGTTATACGTTATACGTTACGCGTCATACGTTATACGTTATAGGTTATACGTTATACGTTATACGTTATACGTTATACGTTATACGTTATACGTTATACGTTATACGTTATGCGTTATTCGCTATACGTTATGCGTTATACGATATACGTTATGCGTTATAGAATATATGTTATACGTTTTATGTTCTTCGTTATACGTTCTTCGTTACACGTTATACGTTATACGTTATACGTTATAGGTTATACGTTATACGTTATACGTTATACGTTATACGTTATACGTTATACGTTATACGTTATGCGTTATTCGCTATACGTTATGCGTTATACGATATACGTTATGCGTTATAGGATATATGTTATACGTTTTATGTTCTTCGTTATACGTTCTTCGTTACACGTTATACGTTATACGTTATACGTTATACGTTATACGTTATACGTTATACGTTATACGTTATACGTTATACGTTATACGTTATACGTTATACGTTATACGTTATACGTTATACGTTATACGTTATACGTTATACGTTATACGTTATACGTTATACGTTATACGTTATACGTCATACGTTATACGTTATACGTTATAGGTTATACGTTATACGTTATAGGTTATACGTTATACGTTATACGTTATACGTTATACGTTATACGTTATACGTTATACGTTATGCGTTATGCGTTATTCGCTATACGTTATGCGTTATACGATATACGTTATGCGTTATAGGATATACGTTATACGTTATACGTTATACGTTATACGTTATACGTTATACGTTATACGTTATACGTTATACGTTATACGTTATACGTTATACGTTATACGTTATACGTTATACGTTATACGTTATACGTTATACGTCATACGTTATACGTTATACGTTATAGGTTATACGTTATACGTTATACGTTATACGTTATACGTTATACGTTATACGTTATACGTTATACGTTATGCGTTATTCGCTATACCTTATGCGTTATACGATATACGTTATGCGTTATAGGATATATGTTATACGTTTTACGTTCTTCGTTATACGTTATACGTTATACGTTATACGTTATACGTTATACGTTATACGTTATACGTTATACGTAATATGTAATACGTCATATGTGTTACGTTATACGTTATACGTTATACGTTATACGTTATACGTTATACGTTATACGTTATACGTTATACGTTATACGTTATACGTTATACGTTATAGGTTATACGTTATACGTTATACGTTATACGTTATACGTTATACGTTATACGTTATGCGTTATTCGCTATACGTTATGCGTTCTACGATATACGTTATGCGTTATAGGATATATGTTATACGTTTTACGTTCTTCGTTATACGTTCTTCGTTACACGTTATACGTTATACGTTATACGTTATACGTTATACGTTATACGTTATACGTTATACGTTATACGTTATACGTTATACGTTATACGTTATACCTTATACGTTATACGTTATACGTTATACGTTATACGTTATACGTTATACGTTATACGTTATACGTTATACGTTATACGTTATACGTTATAGGTTATACGTTATACGTTATACGTTATACGTTATACCCTATACGTTATACGTTATACGTTATACGTTATACGTTATACGTTATACGTTATACGTTATACGTTATACGTTATACGTTATACGTTATACGATATACGTTATACGTTATACGTTATACGTTATACGTTATACGTTATACGTTATACCTTATACGTTATACGTTATACGTTATACGTTATACGTTATACGTTATACGTTATACGTTATACGTTATACGTTATACGTTATACGTTATACGTCATACGTTATACGTTATACGTTATAGGTTATACGTTATACGTTATACGTTATACGTTATACGTTATACGTTATACGTTATACGATATACGTTATACGTTATATGTTATACGTTATACGCTATACGTTATACGTTATACGTTATACGTTATACGTTATACGTTATACGTTATACGTTATACGTTATACGTTATACGTTATACGTTATACGTTATACGTTATACGTTATACGTTATACGTTATACGTCATACGTTATACGTTATACGTTATAGGTTATACGTTATACGTTATACGTTATACGTTATACGTTATACGTTATACGTTATACGTTATACGTTATGCGTTATTCGCTATACGTTATGCGTTATACGATATACGTTATGCGTTATAGGATATATGTTATACGTTTTACGTTATACGTTATACGTTATACGTTATACGTTATACGTTATACGTTATAGGTTATGCGTAATACGTTATACGTTATACGTTACGCGTCATACGTTATACGTTATAGGTTATACGTTATACGTTATACGTTATACGTTATACGTTATACGTTATACGTTATGCGTTATTCGCTATACGTTATGCGTTATACGATATACGTTATGCGTTATAGAATATATGTTATACGTTTTATGTTCTTCGTTATACGTTCTTCGTTACACGTTATACGTTATACGTTATACGTTATACGTTATACGTTATACGTTATACGTTATACGTTATACGTTATACGTTATACGTTATACGTTATACGTTATACGTTATACGTTATACGTTATGCGTTATTCGCTATACGTTATGCGTTATACGATATACGTTATGCGTTATAGGATATATGTTATACGTTTTACGTTCTTCGTTATACGTTCTTCGTTACACGTTATACGTTATACGTTATACGTTATACGTTATACGTTATACGTTCTACGTTATACGTTATACGTTATACGTTATACGTTATACGTTATATGTTATACGTTATACGTTATACGTTATACGTTATAGGTTATACGTTATACGTTATACGTTATACCCTATACGTTATACGTTATACGTTATACGTTATACGTTATACGTTATACGTTATACGTTATACGTTATACGTTATACGTTATACGTTATACGTTATACGATATACGTAATACGTTATACGTTATACGTTATACGTTATACGTCATACGTTATACGTTATACGTTATACGTTATACGTTATACGTTATACGTTATACGTTATACGTTATGCGTTATTCGCTATACGTCATGCGTTATACGATATACGTTATGCGTTATAGGATATATGTTATACGTTTTACGTTATACGTCATACGTTATACGTTATACGTTATAGGTTATACGTTATACGTTATACGTTATACGTTATACGTTATACGTTATACGTTATACGTTATGCGTTATTCGCTATACGTTATGCGTTATACGATATACGTTATGCGTTATAGGATATATGTTATACGTTTTACGTTATACGTTATACGTTATACGTTATACGTTATACGTTATAGGTTATACGTAATACGTTATACGTTATACGTTACACGTCATACGTTATACGTTATAGGTTATACGTTATACGTTATACGTTATACGTTATACGTTATACGTTATACGTTATGCGTTATTCGCTATACGTTATGCGTTATACGATATACGTTATGCGTTATAGGATATATGTTATACGTTTTATGTTCTTCGTTATACGTTCTTCGTTACACGTTATACGTTATACGTTATACGTTATACGTTATACGTTATACGTTATACGTTATACGTTATACGTTATACGTTATACGTTATACGTTATACGTTATACGTTATACGTTATACGTTATACGTTATACGTTATACGTTATACGTTATACGTTATACGTTATACGTTATACGTTATACGTTATACGTCATACGTTATACGTTATACGTTATAGGTTATACGTTATACGTTATACGTTATACGTTATACGTTATACGTTATACGTTATACGTTATGCGTTATTCGCTATACGTTATGCGTTATACGATATACGTTATGCGTTATAGGATATATGTTATACGTTTTACGTTCTTCGTTATACGTTATACGTTATACGTTATACGTTATACGTTATACGTTATACGTTATACGTTATACGTAATATGTAATACGTCATATGTTTTACGTTATACGTTATACGTTATACGTTATACGTTATACGTTATACGTTATACGTTATACGTTATACGTTATACGTTATACGTTATACGTTATAGGTTATACGTTATACGTTATACGTTATACGTTATACGTTATACGTTATACGTTATGCGTTATTCGCTATACGTTATGCGTTATACGATATACGTTATGCGTTATAGGATATATGTTATACGTTTTACGTTCTTCGTTATACGTTCTTCGTTACACGTTATACGTTATACGTTATACGTTATACGTTATACGTTATACGTTATACGTTATACGTTATACGTTATACGTTATACGTTATACGTTATACGTTATACGTTATACGTTATACGTTATACGTTATACGTTATACGTTATACGTTATACGTTATACGTTATACGTTATACGTTATACGTTATACGTTATACGTTATACGTTATACCTTATACGTTATACGTTATACGTTATAGGTTATACGGTATACGTTATACGTTATACGTTATACGTTATACGTTATACGTTATACGTTATACGTTATACGTTATACGTTTTACGTTATACGTTATACGTTATACGTTATACGTTATACGTTATACGTTATGCGTTATACGATATACGTTATACGTTATACGTTACACGTCTTACGATATACGTTATACGTTACACGTCATACGATATACGTTATACGTTATACGTTATACGTTATACGTTATACGTTATACGTTATACGTTATACGTTATACGTTATACGTTATACGTTATACGTTATACGTTATACGTTATACGTTATACGTTATACGTTATACGTTATACGTTACACGTCTTACGATATACGTTATACGTTACACGTCATACGATATACGTTATACGTTATACGTTATACGTTATACGTTATACGTTATACGTTATACGTTATACGTTATACGTTATACGTTATACGTTATACGTTATACGTTATACGTTATACGTTATACGTTATACGTTATACGTTATACGTTATAGGTTATACGTTATACGTTATACGTTATACGTTATACGTTATACGTTATACGTTATGCGTTATTCGCTATACGTTATACGTTATACGTTATACGTTATACGTTATACGTTATGCGTTATTCGCTATACGTTATGCGTTATACGATATACGTTATGCGTTATAGGATATATATTATACGTTTTACGTTCTTCGTTATACGTTCTTCGTTACACGTTATACGTTATACGTTATACGTTATACGTTATACGTTATACCTTATACGTTATACGTTATACGTTATACGTTATACGTTATACGTTATACGTTATACGTTATACGTTATAGGTTATACGTTATACGTTATACGTTATAACCCTATACGTTATACGTTATACGTTATACGTTATACGTTATACGTTATACGTTATACGTTATACGTTATACGTTATACGTTATACGTTATACGTAATACGTTATACGTTATACGTTATGCGTTATTCGCTATACGTCATGCGTTATACGATATACGTTATGCGTTATAGGATATATGTTATACGTTTTACGTTCTTCGTTATACGTTCTTCGTTACACGTTATACGTTATACGTTATACGTTATACGTTCTACGTTATACGTTATACGTTATACGTTATACGTTATACGTTATACGTTATACGTTATACGTTATACGTTATACGTTATACGTTATACGTTATACGTTATACGTTATACGTTATACGTTATACGTTATACGTTATACGTTATACGTTATACGTTATACGTTATACGTTATACGTTATACGTTATACGTTATACGTTATACGTTATACGTTATACGTTATACGTTATACGTTATACGTTATACGTTATACGTTATACGTTATACGTTATACGTTATACGTTATACGTTATACGTTATACGTTATACGTTATACGTTATACGTTATGCGTTATTCGCTATACGTTATGCGTTATACGATATACGTTATGCGTTATAGGATATATGTTATACGTTTTACGTTCTTCGTTATACGTTCTTCGTTACACGTTATACGTTATACGTTATACGTTATACGTTACACGTTATACGTTATACGTTATACGTTATACGTTATACGTTATACGTTATACGTTATACGTTATACGTTATACGTTATACGTTATACGTTATACGTTATACGTTATACGTTATACGTTATACGTTATACGTTATACGTTATACGTTATACGTTATACGTTATACGTTATACGTTATACGTTATAAGTTATACGTTATACGTTATACGTTATACGTTATACGTTATACGTTATACGTTATACGTTATACGTTATGCGTTATTCGCTATACGTTATGCGTTATACGATATACGTTATGCGTTATAGGATATATGTTATACGTTTTACGTTCTTCGTTATACGTTCTTCGTTACACGTTATACGTTATACGTTATACGTTATACGTTATACGTTATACCTTATACGTTATACGTTATACGTTATACGTTATACGTTATACGTTATACGTTATACGTTATACGTTATACGTTATAGGTTATACGTTATACGTTATACGTTATACCCTATACGTTATACGTTATACGTTATACGTTATACGTTATACGTTATACGTTATACGTTATACGTTATACGTTATACGTTATACGTTATACGTTATACGTTATACGTTATACGTTATACGTTATACGTCATACGTTATACGTTATACGTTATAGGTTATACGTTATACGTTATAGGTTATACGTTATACGTTATACGTTATACGTTATACGTTATACGTTATACGTTATACGTTATGCGTTATGCGTTATTCGCTATACGTTATGCGTTATACGATATACGTTATGCGTTATAGGATATACGTTATACGTTATACGTTATACGTTATACGTTATACGTTATACGTTATACGTTATACGTTATACGTTATACGTTATACGTTATACGTTATACGTTATACGTTATACGTTATACGTTATACGTTATACGTCATACGTTATACGTTATACGTTATAGGTTATACGTTATACGTTATAGGTTATACGTAATACGTTATACGTTATACGTTACACGTCATACGTTATACGTTATAGGTTATACGTTATACGTTATACGTTATACGTTATACGTTATACGTTATACGTTATACGTTATGCGTTATTCGCTATACGTTATGCGTTATACGATATACGTTATGCGTTATAGGATATATGTTATACGTTTTATGTTCTTCGTTATACGTTCTTCGTTACACGTTATACGTTATACGTTATACGTTATACGTTATACGTTATACGTTATACGTTATACGTTATACGTTATACGTTATACGTTATACGTTATACGTTATACGTTATACGTTATACGTTATACGTTATACGTTATACGTTATACGTTATACGTTATACGTTATACGTTATACGTTATACGTTATGCGTTATAGGATATACGTTATACGTTATACGTTATACGTTATACGTTATACGTTATACGTTATACGTTATACGTTATACGTTATACCTTATACGTTATACGTTATACGTTATACGTTATACGTTATACGTTATACGTTATACGTCATACGTTATACGTTATACGTTATAGGTTATACGTTATACGTTATACGTTATACGTTATACGTTATACGTTATACGTTATACGTTATAGGTTATACGTTATACGTTATAGGTTATACGTTATACGTTATACGTTATACGTTATACGTTATACGTTATACGTTATACGTTATACGTTATGCGTTATACGTTATACGTTATACGTTATACGTTATACGTTATACGTTATACGTTATACGTTATACGTCATACGTTATACGTTATACGTTATAGGTTATACGTTATACGTTATACGTTATACGTTATACGTTATACGTTATACGTTATACGTTATACGTTATGCGTTATTCGCTATACGTTATGCGTTATACGATATACGTTATGCGTTATAGGATATATGTTATACGTTTTACGTTCTTCGTTATACGTTATACGTTATACGTTATACGTTATACGTTATACGTTATACGTTATACGTTATACGTAATATGTAATACGTCATATGTTTTACGTTATACGTTATACGTTATACGTTATACGTTATACGTTATACGTTATACGTTATACGTTATACGTTATACGTTATACGTTATACGTTATACGTTATACGTTATACGTTATAGGTTATACGTTATACGTTATACGTTATACGTTATACGTTATGCGTTATACGTTATGCGTTATTCGCTATACGTTATGCGTTATACGTTATACGTTATACGTTATACGTTATACGTTATACGTTATACGTTATTCGTTATACGTTATACGTTATACGTTATACGTTATACGTTATACGTTATACGTTATACGTTATACGTTATACGTTATACGTTATACGTTATACCCTATACGTTATACGTTATACGTTATACGTTATACGTTATACGTTATACGTTATACGTTATACGTTATACGTTATACGTTATACGTTATACGTTATACGTTATACGTTATACGTTATACGTTATACGTTATACGTTATACGTTATACGTTATGCGTTATTCGCTATACGTCATGCGTTATACGATATACGTTATGCGTTATAGGATATATGTTATACGTTTTACGTTCTTCGTTACACGTTATACGTTATACGTTATACGTTATACGTTATACGTTATACGTTATACGTTATACGTTATACGTTATACGTTATACGTTATACGTTATACGTTATACGTTATACGTTATACGTTATACGTTATACGTTATACGTTATACGTTATACGTTATAGGTTATACGTAATACGTTATACGTTATACGTTACACGTCATACGTTATACGTTATAGGTTATACGTTATACGTTATACGTTATACGTTATACGTTATACGTTATACGTTATACGTTATGCGTTATTCGCTATACGTTATGCGTTATACGATATACGTTATGCGTTATAGGATATATGTTATACGTTTTATGTTCTTCGTTATACGTTCTTCGTTACACGTTATACGTTATACGTTATACGTTATACGTTATACGTTATACGTTATACGTTATACGTTATACGTTATACGTTATACGTTATACGTTATACGTTATACGTTATACGTTATACGTTATACGTTATACGTTATACATTATACGTTATACGTTATACGTCATACGTTATACGTTATACGTTATAGGTTATACGTTATACGTTATAGGTTATACGTTATACGTTATACGTTATACGTTATACGTTATACGTTATACGTTATACGTTATACGTTATACGTTATGCGTTATTCGCTATACGTTATGCGTTATACGATATACGTTATGCGTTATAGGATATACGTTATACGTTATACGTTATACGTTATACGTTATACGTTATACGTTATACGTTATACGTTATACGTTATACGTTATACGTTATACGTTATACGTTATACGTTATACGTTATACGTTATACGTTATACGTTATACGTTATACGTTATACGTCATACGTTATACGTTATACGTTATAGGTTATACGTTATACGTTATACGTTATACGTTATACGTTATACGTTATACTTTATACGTTATACGTTATGCGTTATTCGCTATACGTTATGCGTTATACGATATACGTTATGCGTTATAGGATATATGTTATACGTTTTACGTTCTTCGTTATACGTTATACGTTATACGTTATACGTTATACGTTATACGTTATACGTTATACGTTATACGTTATACGTAATATGTAATACGTCATATGTTTTACGTTATACGTTATACGTTATACGTTATACGTTATACGTTATACGTTATACGTTATACGTTATACGTTATACGTTATACGTTATACGTTATACGTTATACGTTATACGTTATAGGTTATACGTTATACGTTATACGTTATACGTTATACGTTATACGTTATACGTTATGCGTTATACGTTATACGTTATACGTTATACGTTATACGTTATACGATATACGTTATACGTTATACGTTATACGTTATACGTTATACGTTATACGTTATACGTTATACGTTATACGTTATACGTTATACGTTATACGTTATACGTTATACGTTATACGTTATACGTTATACGTTATACGTTATACGTTATACGTTATACGTTATACGTTATACGTTATACGTTATAGGTTATACGTTATACGTTATAGGTTATACGTTATACGTTATACGTTATACGTTATACGTTATACGTTATACGTTATACGTTATACGTTATGCGTTATACGTTATACGTTATACGTTATACGTTATACGTTATACGTTATACGTTATACGTTATACGTCATACGTTATACGTTATACGTTATAGGTTATACGTTATACGTTATACGTTATACGTTATACGTTATACGTTATACGTTATACGTTATACGTTATGCGTTATTCGCTATACGTTATGCGTTATACGATATACGTTATGCGTTATAGGATATATGTTATACGTTTTACGTTCTTCGTTATACGTTATACGTTATACGTTATACGTTATACGTTATACGTTATACGTTATACGTTATACGTAATATGTAATACGTCATATGTTTTACGTTATACGTTATACGTTATACGTTATACGTTATACGTTATACGTTATACGTTATACGTTATACGTTATACGTTATACGTTATACGTTATACGTTATACGTTATACGTTATAGGTTATACGTTATACGTTATACGTTATACGTTATACGTTATACGTTATACGTTATGCGTTATTCGCTATACGTTATGCGTTATACGTTATACGTTATACGTTATACGTTATACGTTATACGTTATACGTTATTCGTTATACGTTATACGTTATACGTTATACGTTATACGTTATACGTTATACGTTATACGTTATACGTTATACGTTATACGTTATACGTTATACCCTATACGTTATACGTTATACGTTATACGTTATACGTTATACGTTATACGTTATACGTTATACGTTATACGTTATACGTTATACGTTATACGTTATACGTTATACGTTATACGTTATACGTTATACGTTATACGTTATACGTTATACGTTATGCGTTATTCGCTATACGTCATGCGTTATACGATATACGTTATGCGTTATAGGATATATGTTATACGTTTTACGTTCTTCGTTACACGTTATACGTTATACGTTATACGTTATACGTTATACGTTATACGTTATACGTTATACGTTATACGTTATACGTTATACGTTATACGTTATACGTTATACGTTATACGTTATACGTTATACGTTATACGTTATACGTTATACGTTATACGTTATAGGTTATACGTAATACGTTATACGTTATACGTTACACGTCATACGTTATACGTTATAGGTTATACGTTATACGTTATACGTTATACGTTATACGTTATACGTTATACGTTATACGTTATGCGTTATTCGCTATACGTTATGCGTTATACGATATACGTTATGCGTTATAGGATATATGTTATACGTTTTATGTTCTTCGTTATACGTTCTTCGTTACACGTTATACGTTATACGTTATACGTTATACGTTATACGTTATACGTTATACGTTATACGTTATACGTTATACGTTATACGTTATACGTTATACGTTATACGTTATACGTTATACGTTATACGTTATACGTTATACGTTATACGTTATACGTTATACGTCATACGTTATACGTTATACGTTATAGGTTATACGTTATACGTTATAGGTTATACGTTATACGTTATACGTTATACGTTATACGTTATACGTTATACGTTATACGTTATACGTTATACGTTATGCGTTATTCGCTATACGTTATGCGTTATACGATATACGTTATGCGTTATAGGATATACGTTATACGTTATACGTTATACGTTATACGTTATACGTTATACGTTATACGTTATACGTTATACGTTATACGTTATACGTTATACGTTATACGTTATACGTTATACGTTATACGTTATACGTTATACGTTATACGTTATACGTTATACGTCATACGTTATACGTTATACGTTATAGGTTATACGTTATACGTTATACGTTATACGTTATACGTTATACGTTATACTTTATACGTTATACGTTATGCGTTATTCGCTATACGTTATGCGTTATACGATATACGTTATGCGTTATAGGATATATGTTATACGTTTTACGTTCTTCGTTATACGTTATACGTTATACGTTATACGTTATACGTTATACGTTATACGTTATACGTTATACGTTATACGTAATATGTAATACGTCATATGTTTTACGTTATACGTTATACGTTATACGTTATACGTTATACGTTATACGTTATACGTTATACGTTATACGTTATACGTTATACGTTATACGTTATACGTTATACGTTATACGTTATAGGTTATACGTTATACGTTATACGTTATACGTTATACGTTATACGTTATACGTTATGCGTTATTCGCTATACGTTATGCGTTATACGATATACGTTATGCGTTATAGGATATATGTTATACGTTTTACGTTCTTCGTTATACGTTCTTCGTTACACGTTATACGTTATACGTTATACGTTATACGTTATACGTTATACGTTATACGTTATACGTTATACGTTATACGTTATACGTTATACGTTATACCTTATACGTTATACGTTATACGTTATACGTTATACGTTATACGTTATACGTTATACGTTATACGTTATACGTTATACGTTATAGGTTATACGTTATACGTTATACGTTATACCCTATACGTTATACGTTATACGTTATACGTTATACGTTATACGTTATACGTTATACGTTATACGTTATACGTTATACGTTATACGTTATACGTTATACGATATACGTTATACGTTATACGTTATACGTTATACGTTATACGTTATACGTTATACGTTATACGTTATACGTTATACGTTATACGTTATACGTTATACGTTATACGTTATACGTTATACGTTATACGTTATACGTTATTCGCTATACGTTATGCGTTATACGATATACGTTATGCGTTATAGGATATATGTTATACGTTTTACGTTATACGTTATACGTTATACGTTATACGTTATACGTTATAGGTTATGCGTAATACGTTATACGTTATACGTTACGCGTCATACGTTTTACGTTATAGGTTATACGTTATACGTTATACGTTATACGTTATACGTTATACGTTATACGTTATGCGTTATTCGCTATACGTTATGCGTTATACGATATACGTTATGCGTTATAGAATATATGTTATACGTTTTATGTTCTTCGTTATACGTTCTTCGTTACACGTTATACGTTATACGTTATACGTTATACGTTATACGTTATACGTTATACGTTATACGTTATACGTTATACGTTATACGTTATACGTTATACGTTATACGTTATACGTTATGCGTTATTCGCTATACGTTATGCGTTATACGATATACGTTATGCGTTATAGGATATATGTTATACGTTTTACGTTCTTCGTTATACGTTCTTCGTTACACGTTATACGTTATACGTTATACGTTATACGTTATACGTTATACGTTATACGTTATACGTTATACGTTATACGTTATACGTTATACGTTATATGTTATACGTTATACGTTATACGTTATACGTTATAGGTTATACGTTATACGTTATACGTTATACCCTATATGTTATACGTTATACGTTATACGTTATACGTTATACGTTATACGTTATACGTTATACGTTATACGTTATACGTTATACGTTATACGTTATACGATATACGTAATACGTTATACGTTATACGTTATACGTTATACGTTATACGTTATACGTTATACGTTATACGTAATACGTTATACGTTATACGTTATACGTTATACGTTATACGTTATACGTTATACGTTATACGTTATACGTTATGCGTTATTCGCTATACGTCATGCGTTATACGATATACGTTATGCGTTATAGGATATATGTTATACGTTTTACGTTATACGTCATACGTTATACGTTATACGTTATAGGTTATACGTTATACGTTATACGTTATACGTTATACGTTATACGTTATACGTTATACGTTATACGTTATGCGTTATTCGCTATACGTTATGCGTTATACGATATACGTTATGCGTTATAGGATATATGTTATACGTTTTACGTTATACGTTATACGTTATACGTTATACGTTATACGTTATAGGTTATACGTAATACGTTATACGTTATACGTTACACGTCATACGTTATACGTTATAGGTTATACGTTATACGTTATACGTTATACGTTATACGTTATACGTTATACGTTATGCGTTATTCGCTATACGTTATGCGTTATACGATATACGTTATGCGTTATAGGATATATGTTATACGTTTTATGTTCTTCGTTATACGTTCTTCGTTACACGTTATACGTTATACGTTATACGTTATACGTTATACGTTATACGTTATACGTTATACGTTATACGTTATACGTTATACGTTATACGTTATACGTTATACGTTATACGTTATACGTTATACGTTATACGTTATACGTTATACGTTATACGTTATACGTTATACGTTATACGTTATACGTTATACGTTATACGTTATACGTTATACGTCATACGTTATACGTTATACGTTATAGGTTATACGTTATACGTTATACGTTATACGTTATACGTTATACGTTATACGTTATACGTTATGCGTTATTCGCTATACGTTATGCGTTATACGATATACGTTATGCGTTATAGGATATATGTTATACGTTTTACGTTCTTCGTTATACGTTATACGTTATACGTTATACGTTATACGTTATACGTTATACGTTATACGTTATACGTTATACGTAATATGTAATACGTCATATGTTTTACGTTATACGTTATACGTTATACGTTATACGTTATACGTTATACGTTATACGTTATACGTTATACGTTATACGTTATACGTTATACGTTATAGGTTATACGTTATACGTTATACGTTATACGTTATACGTTATACGTTATACGTTATGCGTTATTCGCTATACGTTATGCGTTATACGATATACGTTATGCGTTATAGGATATATGTTATACGTTTTACGTTCTTCGTTATACGTTCTTCGTTATACGTTCTTCGTTACACGTTATACGTTATACGTTATACGTTATACGTTATACGTTATACGTTATACGTTATACGTTATACGTTATACGTTATACGTTATACGTTATACGTTATACGTTATACGTTATACGTTATACGTTATACGTTATACGTTATACGTTATACGTTATACGTTATACGTTATACGTTATACGTTATACGTTATACGTTATACGTTATACCTTATACGTTATACGTTATACGTTATAGGTTATACGGTATACGTTATACGTTATACGTTATACGTTATACGTTATACGTTATACGTTATACGTTATACGTTATACGTTATACGTTATACGTTATACGTTATACGTTATACGTTATACGTTATACGTTATACGTTATACGTTATACGTTATGCGTTATACGATATACGTTATACGTTATACGTTACACGTCATACGATATACGTTATACGTTACACGTCATACGATATACGTTATACGTTATACGTTATACGTTATACGTTATACGTTATACGTTATACGTTATACGTTATACGTTATACGTTATACGTTATACGTTATACGTTATACGTTATACGTTATACGTTATACGTTATACGTTATACGTTATACGTTATAGGTTATACGTTATACGTTATACGTTATACGTTATACGTTATACGTTATACGTTATGCGTTATTCGCTATACGTTATACGTTATACGTTATACGTTATACGTTATACGTTATGCGTTATTCGCTATACGTTATGCGTTATACGATATACGTTATGCGTTATAGGATATATATTCTACGTTTTACGTTCTTCGTTATACGTTCTTCGTTACACGTTATACGTTATACGTTATACGTTATACGTTATACGTTATACCTTATACGTTATACGTTATACGTTATACGTTATACGTTATACGTTATACGTTATACGTTATACGTTATACGTTATAGGTTATACGTTATACGTTATACGTTATACCCTATACGTTATACGTTATACGTTATACGTTATACGTTATACGTTATACGTTATACGTTATACGTTATACGTTATACGTTATACGTTATACGTTATACGTTATACGTTATACGTTATACGTTATA
This sequence comes from Ptiloglossa arizonensis, assembly GCF_051014685.1. Lineage (NCBI taxonomy): Eukaryota > Metazoa > Arthropoda > Insecta > Hymenoptera > Colletidae > Ptiloglossa > Ptiloglossa arizonensis. Next base: position 62,111 of record NW_027479289.1, on the reverse strand, counting down.
CGTTATGCGTTATTCGCTATACGTCATGCGTTATACGATATACGTTATGCGTTATAGGATATATGTTATACGTTTTACGTTCTTCGTTATACGTTCTTCGTTACACGTTATACGTTATACGTTATACGTTATACGTTCTACGTTATACGTTGTACGTTATACGTTATACGTTATACGTTATACGTTATACGTTATACGTTATACGTTATACGTTATACGTTATACGTTATACGTTATACGTTATACGTTATACGTTATACGTTATACGTTATACGTTATACGTTATACGTTATACGTTATACGTTATACGTTATACGTTATACGTTATACGTTATACGTTATACGTTATACGTTATACGTTATACGTTATACGTTATACGTTATACGTTATACGTTATACGTTATACGTTATACGTTATACGTTATACGTTATACGTTATACGTTATGCGTTATTCGCTATACGTAATGCGTTATACGATATACGTTATGCGTTATAGGATATATGTTATACGTTTTACGTTCTTCGTTATACGTTCTTCGTTACACGTTATACGTTATACGTTATACGTTATACGTTACACGTTATACGTTATACGTTATACGTTATACGTTATACGTTATACGTTATACGTTATACGTTATACGTTATACGTTATACGTTATACGTTATACGTTATACGTTATACGTTATACGTTATACGTTATACGTTATACGTTATACGTTATACGTTATACGTTATACGTTATACGTTATAAGTTATACGTTATACGTTATACGTTATACGTTATACGTTATACGTTATACGTTATGCGTTATTCGCTATACGTTATGCGTTATACGATATACGTTATGCGTTATAGGATATATGTTATACGTTTCACGTTCTTCGTTATACGTTCTTCGTTACACGTTATACGTTATACGTTATACGTTATACGTTATACGTTATACCTTATACGTTATACGTTATACGTTATACGTTATACGTTATACGTTATACGTTATACGTTATACGTTATACGTTATAGGTTATACGTTATACGTTATACGTTATACCCTATACGTTATACGTTATACGTTATACGTTATACGTTATACGTTATACGTTATACGTTATACGTTATACGTTATACGTTATACGTTATACGTTATACGTTATACGTTATACGTTATACGTAATACGTTATACGTTATGCGTTATTCGCTATACGTTATGCGTTATACGATATACGTTATGCGTTATAGGATATATGTTATACGTTTTACGTTCTTCGTTATACGTTCTTCGTTACACGTTATACGTTATACGTTATACGTTATACGTTATACGTTATACGTTATACGTTATACGTTATACGTTATACGTTATACGTTATACGTTATACGTTATACGTTATACGTTATACGTTATACGTTATACGTTATACGTTATACGTTATACGTTATACGTTATACGTTATACGTTATACGTTATGCGTTATTCGCTATACGTCATGCGTTATACGATATACGTTATGCGTTATAGGATATATGTTATACGTTTTACGTTATACGTCATACGTTATACGTTATACGTTATAGGTTATACGTTATACGTTATACGTTATACGTTATACGTTATACGTTATACGTTATACGTTATGCGTTATTCGCTATACGTTATGCGTTATACGATATACGTTATGCGTTATAGGATATATGTTATACGTTTTACGTTATACGTTATACGTTATACGTTATACGTTATACGTTATAGGTTATACGTAATACGTTATACGTTATACGTTACACGTCATACGTTATACGTTATAGGTTATACGTTATACGTTATACGTTATACGTTATACGTTATACGTTATACGTTATGCGTTATTCGCTATACGTTATGCGTTATACGATATACGTTATGCGTTATAGGATATATGTTATACGTTTTATGTTCTTCGTTATACGTTCTTCGTTACACGTTATACGTTATACGTTATACGTTATACGTTATACGTTATACGTTATACGTTATACGTTATACGTTATACGTTATACGTTATACGTTATACGTTATACGTTATACGTTATACGTTATACGTTATACGTTATACGTTATACGTTATACGTTATACGTTATACGTTATACGTTATGCGTTATTCGCTATACGTTATGCGTTATACGATATACGTTATGCGTTATAGGATATATGTTATACGTTTTACGTTCTTCGTTATACGTTATACGTTATACGTTATACGTTATACGTTATACGTTATACGTTATACGTTATACGTAATATGTAATACGTCATATGTTTTACGTTATACGTTATACGTTATACGTTATACGTTATACGTTATACGTTATACGTTATACGTTATACGTTATACGTTATACGTTATACGTTATACGTTATAGGTTATACGTTATACGTTATACGTTATACGTTATACGTTATACGTTATACGTTATGCGTTATTCGCTATACGTTATGCGTTATACGATATACGTTATGCGTTATAGGATATATGTTATACGTTTTACGTTCTTCGTTATACGTTCTTCGTTACACGTTATACGTTATACGTTATACGTTATACGTTATACGTTATACGTTATACGTTATACGTTATACGTTATACGTTATACGTTATACATTATACGTTATACGTTATACGTTATACGTTATACGTTATACGTTATACGTTATACGTTATACGTTATACGTTATACGTTATACGTTATGCGTTATACGATATACGTTATACGTTATACGTTACACGTCATACGATATACGTTATACGTTACACGTCATACGATATACGTTATACGTTATACGTTATACGTAATACGTTATACGTTATACGTTATACGTTATACGTTATACGTTATACGTTATACGTTATACGTTATACGTTATACGTTATACATTATACGTTATACGTTATACGTTATACGTTATAGGTTATACGTTATACGTTATACGTTATACGTTATACGTTATACGTTATACGTTATGCGTTATTCGCTATACGTTATACGTTATACGTTATACGTTATACGTTATACGTTATGCGTTATTCGCTATACGTTATGCGTTATACGATATACGTTATGCGTTATAGGATATATATTATACGTTTTACGTTCTTCGTTATACGTTCTTCGTTACACGTTATACGTTATACGTTATACGTTATACGTTATACGTTATACCTTATACGTTATACGTTATACGTTATACGTTATACGTTATACGTTATACGTTATACGTTATACGTTATACGTTATACGTTATAGGTTATACGTTATACGTTATACGTTATACCCTATACGTTATACGTTATACGTTATACGTTATACGTTATACGTTATACGTTATACGTTATACGTTATACGTTATACGTTATACGTTATACGTTATACGTTATACGTTATACGTTATACGTTATGCGTTATTCGCTATACGTCATGCGTTATACGATATACGTTATGCGTTATAGGATATATGTTATACGTTTTACGTTCTTCGTTATACGTTCTTCGTTACACGTTATACGTTATACGTTATACGTTATACGTTCTACGTTATACGTTATACGTTATACGTTATACGTTATACGTTATACGTTATACGTTATACGTTATACGTTATACGTTATACGTTATACGTTATACGTTATACGTTATACGTTATACGTTATACGTTATACGTTATACGTTATACGTTATACGTTATACGTTATACGTTATACGTTATACGTTATACGTTATACGTTATACGTTATACGTTATACGTTATACGTTATACGTTATACGTTATACGTTATACGTTATACGTTATACGTTATACGTTATACGTTATACGTTATACGTTATACGTTATACGTTCTTCGTTATACGTTCTTCGTTACACGTTATACGTTATACGTTATACGTTATACGTTCTACGTTATACGTTATACGTTATACGTTATACGTTATACGTTATACGTTATACGTTATACGTTATACGTTATACGTTATACGTTATACGTTATACGTTATACGTTATACGTTATACGTTATACGTTATACGTTATACGTTATACGTTATACGATATACGTTATACGTTATACGTTATACGTTATACGTTATACGTTATACGTTATACGTTATACGTTATACGTTATACGTTATACGTTATACGTTATACGTTATACGTTATACGTTATACGTTATACGTTATACGTTATTCGCTATACGTTATGCGTTATACGATATACGTTATGCGTTATAGGATATATGTTATACGTTTTACGTTATACGTTATACGTTATACGTTATACGTTATACGTTATAGGTTATGCGTAATACGTTATACGTTATACGTTACGCGTCATACGTTTTACGTTATAGGTTATACGTTATACGTTATACGTTATACGTTATACGTTATACGTTATACGTTATGCGTTATTCGCTATACGTTATGCGTTATACGATATACGTTATGCGTTATAGAATATATGTTATACGTTTTATGTTCTTCGTTATACGTTCTTCGTTACACGTTATACGTTATACGTTATACGTTATACGTTATACGTTATACGTTATACGTTATACGTTATACGTTATACGTTATACGTTATACGTTATACGTTATACGTTATACGTTATGCGTTATTCGCTATACGTTATGCGTTATACGATATACGTTATGCGTTATAGGATATATGTTATACGTTTTACGTTCTTCGTTATACGTTCTTCGTTACACGTTATACGTTATACGTTATACGTTATACGTTATACGTTATACGTTATACGTTATACGTTATACGTTATACGTTATACGTTATACGTTATATGTTATACGTTATACGTTATACGTTATACGTTATAGGTTATACGTTATACGTTATACGTTATACCCTATATGTTATACGTTATACGTTATACGTTATACGTTATACGTTATACGTTATACGTTATACGTTATACGTTATACGTTATACGTTATACGTTATACGATATACGTAATACGTTATACGTTATACGTTATACGTTATACGTTATACGTTATACGTTATACGTTATACGTTATACGTTATACGTTATACGTTATACGTTATACGTTATACGTTATACGTTATACGTTATACGTTATACGTTATGCGTTATTCGCTATACGTCATGCGTTATACGATATACGTTATGCGTTATAGGATATATGTTATACGTTTTACGTTATACGTCATACGTTATACGTTATACGTTATAGGTTATACGTTATACGTTATACGTTATACGTTATACGTTATACGTTATACGTTATACGTTATACGTTATGCGTTATTCGCTATACGTTATGCGTTATACGATATACGTTATGCGTTATAGGATATATGTTATACGTTTTACGTTATACGTTATACGTTATACGTTATACGTTATACGTTATAGGTTATACGTAATACGTTATACGTTATACGTTACACGTCATACGTTATACGTTATAGGTTATACGTTATACGTTATACGTTATACGTTATACGTTATAGGTTATACGTTATACGTTATACGTTATACCCTATACGTTATACGTTATACGTTATACGTTATACGTTATACGTTATACGTTATACGTTATACGTTATACGTTATACGTTATACGTTATACGTTATACGTTATACGTTATACGTTATACGTTATGCGTTATTCGCTATACGTCATGCGTTATACGATATACGTTATGCGTTATAGGATATATGTTATACGTTTTACGTTCTTCGTTATACGTTCTTCGTTACACGTTATACGTTATACGTTATACGTTATACGTTCTACGTTATACGTTATACGTTATACGTTATACGTTATACGTTATACGTTATACGTTATACGTTATACGTTATACGTTATACGTTATACGTTATACGTTATACGTTATACGTTATACGTTATACGTTATACGTTATACGTTATACGTTATACGTTATACGTTATACGTTATACGTTATACGTTATACGTTATACGTTATACGTTATACGTTATACGTTATACGTTATACGTTATACGTTATACGTTATACGTTATACGTTATACGTTATACGTTATACGTTATACGTTATACGTTATACGTTATACGTTATACGTTCTTCGTTATACGTTCTTCGTTACACGTTATACGTTATACGTTATACGTTATACGTTCTACGTTATACGTTATACGTTATACGTTATACGTTATACGTTATACGTTATACGTTATACGTTATACGTTATACGTTATACGTTATACGTTATACGTTATACGTTATACGTTATACGTTATACGTTATACGTTATACGTTATACGTTATACGATATACGTTATACGTTATACGTTATACGTTATACGTTATACGTTATACGTTATACGTTATACGTTATACGTTATACGTTATACGTTATACGTTATACGTTATACGTTATACGTTATACGTTATACGTTATACGTTATTCGCTATACGTTATGCGTTATACGATATACGTTATGCGTTATAGGATATATGTTATACGTTTTACGTTATACGTTATACGTTATACGTTATACGTTATACGTTATAGGTTATGCGTAATACGTTATACGTTATACGTTACGCGTCATACGTTTTACGTTATAGGTTATACGTTATACGTTATACGTTATACGTTATACGTTATACGTTATACGTTATGCGTTATTCGCTATACGTTATGCGTTATACGATATACGTTATGCGTTATAGAATATATGTTATACGTTTTATGTTCTTCGTTATACGTTCTTCGTTACACGTTATACGTTATACGTTATACGTTATACGTTATACGTTATACGTTATACGTTATACGTTATACGTTATACGTTATACGTTATACGTTATACGTTATACGTTATACGTTATGCGTTATTCGCTATACGTTATGCGTTATACGATATACGTTATGCGTTATAGGATATATGTTATACGTTTTACGTTCTTCGTTATACGTTCTTCGTTACACGTTATACGTTATACGTTATACGTTATACGTTATACGTTATACGTTATACGTTATACGTTATACGTTATACGTTATACGTTATACGTTATATGTTATACGTTATACGTTATACGTTATACGTTATAGGTTATACGTTATACGTTATACGTTATACCCTATATGTTATACGTTATACGTTATACGTTATACGTTATACGTTATACGTTATACGTTATACGTTATACGTTATACGTTATACGTTATACGTTATACGATATACGTAATACGTTATACGTTATACGTTATACGTTATACGTTATACGTTATACGTTATACGTTATACGTTATACGTTATACGTTATACGTTATACGTTATACGTTATACGTTATACGTTATACGTTATACGTTATACGTTATGCGTTATTCGCTATACGTCATGCGTTATACGATATACGTTATGCGTTATAGGATATATGTTATACGTTTTACGTTATACGTCATACGTTATACGTTATACGTTATAGGTTATACGTTATACGTTATACGTTATACGTTATACGTTATACGTTATACGTTATACGTTATACGTTATGCGTTATTCGCTATACGTTATGCGTTATACGATATACGTTATGCGTTATAGGATATATGTTATACGTTTTACGTTATACGTTATACGTTATACGTTATACGTTATACGTTATAGGTTATACGTAATACGTTATACGTTATACGTTACACGTCATACGTTATACGTTATAGGTTATACGTTATACGTTATACGTTATACGTTATACGTTATACGTTATACGTTATGCGTTATTCGCTATACGTTATGCGTTATACGATATACGTTATGCGTTATAGGATATATGTTATACGTTTTATGTTCTTCGTTATACGTTCTTCGTTACACGTTATACGTTATACGTTATACGTTATACGTTATACGTTATACGTTATACGTTATACGTTATACGTTATACGTTATACGTTATACGTTATACGTTATACGTTATACGTTATACGTTATACGTTATACGTTATACGTTATACGTTATACGTTATACGTTATACGTTATACGTTATACGTTATACGTTATACGTTATACGTTATACGTCATACGTTATACGTTATACGTTATAGGTTATACGTTATACGTTATACGTTATACGTTATACGTTATACGTTATACGTTATACGTTATGCGTTATTCGCTATACGTTATGCGTTATACGATATACGTTATGCGTTATAGGATATATGTTATACGTTTTACGTTCTTCGTTATACGTTATACGTTATACGTTATACGTTATACGTTATACGTTATACGTTTATACGTTATACGTTATACGTAATATGTAATACGTCATATGTTTTACGTTATACGTTATACGTTATACGTTATACGTTATACGTTATACGTTATACGTTATACGTTATACGTTATACGTTATACGTTATACGTTATAGGTTATACGTTATACGTTATACGTTATACGTTATACGTTATACGTTATACGTTATGCGTTATTCGCTATACGTTATGCGTTATACGATATACGTTATGCGTTATAGGATATATGTTATACGTTTTACGTTCTTCGTTATACGTTCTTCGTTATACGTTCTTCGTTACACGTTATACGTTATACGTTATACGTTATACGTTATACGTTATACGTTATACGTTATACGTTATACGTTATACGTTATACGTTATACGTTATACGTTATACGTTATACGTTATACGTTATACGTTATACGTTATACGTTATACGTTATACGTTATACGTTATACGTTATACGTTATACGTTATACGTTATACCTTATACGTTATACGTTATACGTTATAGGTTATACGGTATACGTTATACGTTATACGTTATACGTTATACGTTATACGTTATACGTTATACGTTATACGTTATACGTTATACGTTATACGTTATACGTTATACGTTATACGTTATACGTTATACGTTATACGTTATACGTTATACGTTATGCGTTATACGATATACGTTATACGTTATACGTTACACGTCATACGATATACGTTATACGTTACACGTCATACGATATACGTTATACGTTATACGTTATACGTTATACGTTATACGTTATACGTTATACGTTATACGTTATACGTTATACGTTATACGTTATACGTTATACGTTATACGTTATACGTTATACGTTATACGTTATACGTTATACGTTATACGTTATAGGTTATACGTTATACGTTATACGTTATACGTTATACGTTATACGTTATACGTTATGCGTTATTCGCTATACGTTATACGTTATACGTTATACGTTTATACGTTATACGTTATGCGTTATTCGCTATACGTTATGCGTTATACGATATACGTTATGCGTTATAGGATATATATTCTACGTTTTACGTTCTTCGTTATACGTTCTTCGTTACACGTTATACGTTATACGTTATACGTTATACGTTATACGTTATACCTTATACGTTATACGTTATACGTTATACGTTATACGTTATACGTTATACGTTATACGTTATACGTTATACGTTATAGGTTATACGTTATACGTTATACGTTATACCCTATACGTTATACGTCATACGTTATACGTTATACGTTATAGGTTATACGTTATACGTTATACGTTATACGTTATACGTTATACGTTATACGTTATACGTTATGCGTTATTCGCTATACGTTATGCGTTATACGATATACGTTATGCGTTATAGGATATATGTTATACGTTTTACGTTATACGTTATACGTTATACGTTATACGTTATACGTTATAGGTTATACGTAATACGTTATACGTTATACGTTACACGTCATACGTTATACGTTATAGGTTATACGTTATGCGTTATACGATATACGTTATGCGTTATAGGATATATATTATACGTTTTACGTTCTTCGTTATACGTTCTTCGTTACACGTTATACGTTATACGTTATACGTTATACGTTATACGTATACGTTATACGTTATACGTTATACGTTATACGTTATACGTTATACGTTATACGTTATACGTTATACGTTATACGTTATACGTTATACGTTATACGTTATACGTTATACGTTATACGTTATACGTTATACGTTATACGTTATACGTTATACGTCATACGTTATACGTTATACGTTATAGGTTATACGTTATACGTTATACGTTATACGTTATACGTTATACGTTATACGTTATACGTTATGCGTTATTCGCTATACGTTATGCGTTATACGATATACGTTATGCGTTATAGGATATATGTTATACGTTTTACGTTCTTCGTTATACGTTATACGTTATACGTTATACGTTATACGTTATACGTTATACGTTATACGTTATACGTAATATGTAATACGTCATATGTTTTACGTTATACGTTATACGTTATACGTTATACGTTATACGTTATACGTTATACGTTATACGTTATACGTTATACGTTATACGTTATACGTTATACGTTATACGTTATAGGTTATACGTTATACGTTATACGTTATACGTTATACGTTATACGTTATACGTTATGCGTTATTCGCTATACGTTATGCGTTATACGATATACGTTATGCGTTATAGGATATATGTTATACGTTTTACGTTCTTCGTTATACGTTCTTCGTTACACGTTATACGTTATACGTTATACGTTATACGTTATACGTTATACGTTATACGTTATACGTTATACGTTATACGTTATACATTATACGTTATACGTTATACGTTATACGTTATACGTTATACGTTATACGTTATACGTTATACGTTATACGTTATACGTTATACGTTATGCGTTATACGATATACGTTATACGTTATACGTTACACGTCATACGATATACGTTATACGTTACACGTCATACGATATACGTTATACGTTATACGTTATACGTAATACGTTATACGTTATACGTTATACGTTATACGTTATACGTTATACGTTATACGTTATACGTTATACGTTATACGTTATACATTATACGTTATACGTTATACGTTATACGTTATAGGTTATACGTTATACGTTATACGTTATACGTTATACGTTATACGTTATACGTTATGCGTTATTCGCTATACGTTATACGTTATACGTTATACGTTATACGTTATACGTTATGCGTTATTCGCTATACGTTATGCGTTATACGATATACGTTATGCGTTATAGGATATATATTATACGTTTTACGTTCTTCGTTATACGTTCTTCGTTACACGTTATACGTTATACGTTATACGTTATACGTTATACGTTATACCTTATACGTTATACGTTATACGTTATACGTTATACGTTATACGTTATACGTTATACGTTATACGTTATACGTTATACGTTATAGGTTATACGTTATACGTTATACGTTATACCCTATACGTTATACGTTATACGTTATACGTTATACGTTATACGTTATACGTTATACGTTATACGTTATACGTTATACGTTATACGTTATACGTTATACGTTATACGTTATACGTTATACGTTATGCGTTATTCGCTATACGTCATGCGTTATACGATATACGTTATGCGTTATAGGATATATGTTATACGTTTTACGTTCTTCGTTATACGTTATTCGTTACACGTTATACGTTATACGTTATACGTTATACGTTCTACGTTATACGTTATACGTTATACGTTATACGTTATACGTTATACGTTATACGTTATACGTTATACGTTATACGTTATACGTTATACGTTATACGTTATACGTTATACGTTATACGTTATACGTTATACGTTATACGTTATACGTTATACGTTATACGTTATACGTTATACGTTATACGTTATACGTTATACGTTATACGTTATACGTTATACGTTATACGTTATACGTTATACGTTATACGTTATACGTTATACGTTATACGTTATACGTTATACGTTATACGTTATACGTTATACGTTATACGTTATACGTTATACGTTATACGTTATACGTTATACGTTATACGTTATACGTTATACGTCATACGTTATACGTTATACGTTATACGTTATGCGTTATTCGCTATACGTTATACGTTATACGTTATGCGTTATTCGCTATACGTTATACGTTATACGTTATGCGTTATTCGCTATACGTTATACGTTATACGATATACGTTATGCGTTATACGTTATACGTTATAGGTTATACGTTATACGTTATACGTTATACGTTATACGTTATACGTTATACGTTATACGTTATACGTTATACGTTATACGTTATACGTTATACGTTATACGTTATACGTTATACGTTATACGTTATACGTTATACGTTATACGTTAAACGTTATACGTTATACGTTATACGTTATACGTTATACGTTATACGTTATACGTTATACGTTATACGTTATACGTTATACGTTATACGTCATACGTTATACGTTATACGTTATAGGTTATACGTTATACGTTATACGTTATACGTTATACGTTATACGTTATACGTTATACGTTATGCGTTATTCGCTATACGTTATGCGTTATACGATATACGTTATGCGTTATAGGATATATGTTATACGTTTTACGTTCTTCGTTATACGTTCTTCGTTACACGTTATACGTTATACGTTATACGTTATACGTTATACGTTATACGTTATACGTTATACGTTATACGTTATACGTTATACGTTATACGTTATACGTTATATGTTATACGTTATACGTTATACGTTATACGTTATAGGTTATACGTTATACGTTATACGTTATACCCTATACGTTATACGTTATACGTTATACGTTATACGTTATACGTTATACGTTATACGTTATACGTTATACGTTATACTTTATACGTTATACGTTATACGTTATACGTTATACGTTATACGTTATACGTTATACGTTATACGTTACACGTTATACGTCGTAGGTTATACGTTATACGTTATACGTTATACGTTATACGTTATACGTTATACGTTATACGTCATAGGTTATACGTTATACGTTATACGTTATGCGTTATACGTTATACGTTATACGTTATACGTTATACTTTATACGTTATACGTTATACGTTATACGTTATACGTTATACGTTATACGTTATACGTTACACGTTATACGTCATAGGTTATACGTTATACGTTATACGGTATACGTTATACGTTGTACGTTACATGTTATACGTTATACGTTATACGTTATACGTTATACGTTATACGTTATACGCTATACGTTATACGTTATACGTTATACGTTATGCGTTTTACGTTATCCGTTATATGTTATACGTTATACGATATGCGTTATACGTTATACTTTATACGTTATACGTTATACGTTATACGTTATTCGTTATACGTTTTACGATATACGATATACGTTATACGTCATAGGTTATACGTTATACGTTATACGTTATACGTTATACGTTATACGTTACACGTTATACGTCGTAGGTTATACGTTATACGTTATACGTTATACGTTATACGTTATACGTTATACGTTATACGTCATAGGTTATACGTTATACGTTATACGTTATACGTTATACGTTATACGTTATACGTTATACGTCATAGGTTATACGTTATACGTTATACGTTATGCGTTATACGTTATACGTTATACGTTATACGTTATACGTTATACGTTATACGTTATACGTTATACGTTATACGTTATACGTTATACGTTATACGTTATACGTTATGCGTTATTCGCTATACGTTATACGTTATACGTTATACGTTATACGTTATACGTTGTACGTTATACGTTATACGTTATACGTTATACGTTATACGTTATACGTTATACGTTATACGTTATACGTTATACGTTATACGTTATACGTTATACGTTATACGTTATACGTTATACGTTATACGTTATACGTCATACGTTATACGTTATACGTTATAGGTTATACGTTATACGTTATACGTTATACGTTATACGTTATACGTTATACGTTATACGTTATACGTTATGCGTTATTCGCTATACGTTATGCGTTATACGATATACGTTATGCGTTATAGGATATATGTTATACGTTTTACGTTCTTCGTTATACGTTCTTCGTTACACGTTATACGTTATACGTTATACGTTATACGTTATACGTTATACGTTATACGTTATACGTTATACGTTATACGTTATACGTTATACGTTATACGTTATACGTTATACGTTATACGTTATACGTTATATGTTATACGTTATACGTTATACGTTATACGCTATAGGTTATGCGTTATACGTTATACGTTATACCCTATACGTTATACGTTATACGTTATACGTTATACGTTATACGTTATACGTTATACGTTATACGTTATACTTTATACGTTATACGTTATACGTTATACGTTATACGTTATACGTTATACGTTATACGTTATACGTTATACGTTACACGTTATACGTCGTAGGTTATACGTTATACGTTATACGTTATACGTTATACGTTATACGTTATACGTTATACGTTATACGTCATAGGTTATACGTTATACGTTATACGTTATGCGTTATACGTTATACGTTATACGTTATACGTTATACGTTATACGTTATACGTTATACGTTATACGTTACACGTTATACGTCATAGGTTATACGTTATACGTTATACGGTATACGTTATACGTTGTACGTTACATGTTATACGTTATACGTTATACGTTATACGTTATACGTTATACGTTATACGTTATACGCTATACGTTATACGTTATACGTTATGCGTTTTACGTTATCCGTTATATGTTATACGTTATACGATATGCGTTATACGTTATACTTTATACGTTATACGTTATACGTTATACGTTATTCGTTATACGTTTTACGATATACGATATACGTTATACGTCATAGGTTATACGTTATACGTTATACGTTATACGTTATACGTTATACGTTACACGTTATACGTCGTAGGTTATACGTTATACGTTATACGTTATACGTTATACGTTATACGTTATACGTTATACGTTATACGTCATAGGTTATACGTTATACGTTATACGTTATACGTTATACGTTATACGTTATACGTTATACGTTATACGTCATAGGTTATACGTTATACGTTATACGTTATGCGTTATACGTTATACGTTATACGTTATACGTTATACTTTATACGTTATACGTTATACGTTATACGTTATACGTTATACGTTATACGTTATACGTTATACGTTATACGTTATACGTTATACGTTATACGTTATACGTTATACGTTATACGTTATACGTTTTATACGTTATACGTTATACGTTATACGTTATACGTTATACGTTATACGTTATACGTTATACGTTGTACGTTATACGTTATACGTTATACGTTATACGTTATACGTTATACGTTATACGTTATACGTTATACGTCATGGGTTATACGTTTTACGTTATTCGTTATACGTTATACGTCATACGTTATACGTTATACGTTATACGTTATACGTTATACGTTATACGTTATACGTTATACGTTATACGTTATACGTAATACGTTATACGTAATACGTTATACGTTATACGTTATACGTTATACGTTATACGTTATACGTTATACGTTATACGTTATACGTTATACGTTATACGTTATACGTTATACGTATACGTTATGCGTTATACGTTATACGTTATACGTTATGCGTTATACGTTATACGTTATACGTTATACGTTATACGTTATACGTTATACGTTATACGTTATACGTTATACGTTATACGTTATACGTTATACGTCATAGGTTATACGTTATACGTTATACGTTATACGTTATACGTTACACGTTATACGTCGTAGGTTATACGTTATACGTTATACGTTATACGTTATACGTTATACGTTATACGTTATACGTCATAGGTTATACGTTATACGTTATACGTTATACGTTATACGTTATACGTTATACGTTATACGTTATACGTTATACGTTATACGTTATACGTTATACGTTATTCGTTATACGTTATACGTTATACGTTATACGTTATACGTTATGCGTTATACGTTATACGTTATACGTTATGCGTTATACGTTATACGTTATACGTTATACGTTATACGTGATACGTTATACGTTATACGTTATACGTTATACGTTACACGTTATACGTCGTAGGTTATACGTTATACGTTATACGTTATACGTTATACGTTATGCGTTATACGTTATACGTTATACGTTATACGTTATACGTTATACGTCATACGTTATACGTTATACGTTATAGGTTATACGTTATACGTTATACGTTATACGTTATACGTTATACGTTATACGTTATACGTTATACGTTATGCGTTATTCGCTATACGTTATGCGTTATACGATATACGTTATGCGTTATAGGATATATGTTATACGTTTTACGTTCTTCGTTATACGTTCTTCGTTACACGTTATACGTTATACGTTATACGTTATACGTTATACGTTATACGTTATACGTTATACGTTATACGTTATACGTTATACGTTATACGTTATACGTTATACGTTATACGTTATACGTTATACGTTATATGTTATACGTTATACGTTATACGTTATACGCTATAGGTTATGCGTTATACGTTATACGTTATACCCTATACGTTATACGTTATACGTTATACGTTATACGTTATACGTTATACGTTATACGTTATACGTTATACTTTATACGTTATACGTTATACGTTATACGTTATACGTTATACGTTATACGTTATACGTTATACGTTATACGTTACACGTTATACGTCGTAGGTTATACGTTATACGTTATACGTTATACGTTATACGTTATACGTTATACGTTATACGTTATACGTCATAGGTTATACGTTATACGTTATACGTTATGCGTTATACGTTATACGTTATACGTTATACGTTATACGTTATACGTTATACGTTATACGTTATACGTTATACGTTATACGTTATACGTTATACGTTATACGTTATACGTTATACGTCATAGGTTATACGTTATACGTTATACGTTATGCGTTATACGTTATACGTTATACGTTATACGTTATACTTTATACGTTATACGTTATACGTTATACGTTATACGTTATACGTTATACGTTATACGTTATACGTTATACGTTATACGTTATACGTTATACGTTATACGTTATACGTTATACGTTATACGTTATACGTTATACGTTATACGTTATACGTTATACGTTATACGTTATACGTTATACGTTATACGTTATACGTTGTACGTTATACGTTATACGTCATAGGTTATACGTTATACGTTATACGTTATGCGTTATACGTTATACGTTATACGTTATACGTTATACGTTATACGTTATACGTTATACGTTATACGTTACACGTTATACGTCATAGGTTATACGTTATACGTTATACGGTATACGTTATGCGTTATACGATATACGTTATGCGTTATAGGATATATGTTATACGTTATACGTTACACGTTATACGTCGTAGGTTATACGTTATACGTTATACGTTATACGTTATACGTTATGCGTTATACGTTATACGTTATACGTTATACGTTATACGTTATACGTTATACGTTATACGTTATACGTTATACGTTATACGTTATACGTTATACGTTATACGTTATACGTTATACGTCATAGGTTATACGTTATACGTTATACGTTATGCGTTATACGTTATACGTTATACGTTATACGTTATACTTTATACGTTATACGTTATACGTTATACGTTATACGTTATACGTTATACGTTATACGTTATACGTTATACGTTATACGTTATACGTTATACGTTATACGTTATACGTTATACGTGATACGTTATACGTTATACGTTATACGTTATACGTTACACGTTATACGTCGTAGGTTATACGTTATACGTTATACGTTATACGTTATACGTTATGCGTTATACGTTATACGTTATACGTTATACGTTATACGTTATACGTCATACGTTATACGTTATACGTTATAGGTTATACGTTATACGTTATACGTTATACGTTATACGTTATACGTTATACGTTATACGTTATACGTTATGCGTTATTCGCTATACGTTATGCGTTATACGATATACGTTATGCGTTATAGGATATATGTTATACGTTTTACGTTCTTCGTTATACGTTCTTCGTTACACGTTATACGTTATACGTTATACGTTATACGTTATACGTTATACGTTATACGTTATACTTTATACGTTATACGTTATACGTTATACGTTATACGTTATACGTTATACGTTATACGTTATACGTTATACGTTATACGTTATACGTTATACGTTATACGTTATACGTTATACGTGATACGTTATACGTTATACGTTATACGTTATACGTTACACGTTATACGTCGTAGGTTATACGTTATACGTTATACGTTATACGTTATACGTTATGCGTTATACGTTATACGTTATACGTTATACGTTATACGTTATACGTCATACGTTATACGTTATACGTTATAGGTTATACGTTATACGTTATACGTTATACGTTATACGTTATACGTTATACGTTATACGTTATACGTTATGCGTTATTCGCTATACGTTATGCGTTATACGATATACGTTATGCGTTATAGGATATATGTTATACGTTTTACGTTCTTCGTTATACGTTCTTCGTTACACGTTATACGTTATACGTTATACGTTATACGTTATACGTTATACGTTATACGTTATACGTTATACGTTATACGTTATACGTTATACGTTATACGTTATACGTTATACGTTATACGTTATACGTTATATGTTATACGTTATACGTTATACGTTATACGCTATAGGTTATGCGTTATACGTTATACGTTATACCCTATACGTTATACGTTATACGTTATACGTTATACGTTATACGTTATACGTTATACGTTATACGTTATACTTTATACGTTATACGTTATACGTTATACGTTATACGTTATACGTTATACGTTATACGTTATACGTTATACGTTACACGTTATACGTCGTAGGTTATACGTTATACGTTATACGTTATACGTTATACGTTATACGTTATACGTTATACGTTATACGTCATAGGTTATACGTTATACGTTATACGTTATGCGTTATACGTTATACGTTATACGTTATACGTTATACGTTATACGTTATACGTTATACGTTATACGTTACACGTTATACGTCATAGGTTATACGTTATACGTTATACGGTATACGTTATACGTTGTACGTTACATGTTATACGTTATACGTTATACGTTATACGTTATACGTTATACGTTATACGTTATACGCTATACGTTATACGTTATACGTTATGCGTTTTACGTTATCCGTTATATGTTATACGTTATACGATATGCGTTATACGTTATACTTTATACGTTATACGTTATACGTTATACGTTATTCGTTATACGTTTTACGATATACGATATACGTTATACGTCATAGGTTATACGTTATACGTTATACGTTATACGTTATACGTTATACGTTACACGTTATACGTCGTAGGTTATACGTTATACGTTATACGTTATACGTTATACGTTATACGTTATACGTTATACGTCATAGGTTATACGTTATACGTTATACGTTATACGTTATACGTTATACGTTATACGTTATACGTTATACGTCATAGGTTATACGTTATACGTTATACGTTATGCGTTATACGTTATACGTTATACGTTATACGTTATACTTTATACGTTATACGTTATACGTTATACGTTATACGTTATACGTTATACGTTATACGTTATACGTTATACGTTATACGTTATACGTTATACGTTATACGTTATACGTTATACGTTATACGTTATACGTTATACGTTATACGTTATACGTTATACGTTATACGTTATACGTTATACGTTATACGTTATACGTTGTACGTTATACGTTATACGTTATACGTTATACGTTATACGTTATACGTTATACGTTATACGTTATACGTCATGGGTTATACGTTTTACGTTATTCGTTATACGTTATACGTCATACGTTATACGTTATACGTTATACGTTATACGTTATACGTTATACGTTATACGTTATACGTTATACGTTATACGTAATACGTTATACGTAATACGTTATACGTTATACGTTATACGTTATACGTTATACGTTATACGTTATACGTTATACGTTATACGTTATACGTTATACGTTATACGTTATACGTTATACGTTATGCGTTATACGTTATACGTTATACGTTATGCGTTATACGTTATACGTTATACGTTATACGTTATACGTTATACGTTATACGTTATACGTTATACGTTATACGTTATACGTTATACGTTATACGTCATAGGTTATACGTTATACGTTATACGTTATACGTTATACGTTACACGTTATACGTCGTAGGTTATACGTTATACGTTATACGTTATACGTTATACGTTATACGTTATACGTTATACGTCATAGGTTATACGTTATACGTTATACGTTATACGTTATACGTTATACGTTATACGTTATACGTTATACGTTATACGTTATACGTTATACGTTATACGTTATTCGTTATACGTTATACGTTATACGTTATACGTTATACGTTATGCGTTATACGTTATACGTTATACGTTATGCGTTATACGTTATACGTTATACGTTATACGTTATACGTGATACGTTATACGTTATACGTTATACGTTATACGTTACACGTTATACGTCGTAGGTTATACGTTATACGTCATACGTTATACGTTATACGTTACACGTTATACGTCGTAGGTTATACGTTATACGTTATACGTAATACGTTATACGTTATACGTTATACGTTATACGTTATACGTTGTACGTCATAGGTTATACGTTATACGTTATACGTTATACGTTACGCGTTATACGTTCTACGATATTCGTTATACTTTATACGTTATACGTTATACGTTATACGTTATACGTTATACGTTATACGTCATAGGTTATACGTTATACGTTATGCGCTATACGTTATACATTATACGTTATACGATATACGTTATACGTTATGCGTTATGCTTTCTTCGTTACACGTTATACGTTATACGTTATACGTTATACGTTATACGTTATACGTTATACGTTATACGTTATACGTTATACGTTATACGTTATACGTTATACGTTATACGTTATACGTTATACGTTATACGTTATACGTTATACGTTATACGTTATACGTTATACGTTATACGTTATACGTTATACGTTATACGTTATGCGTTATACGTTATGCGTTATACGTTATGCGTTATACGTTATGCGTTATACGTTATGCGTTATACGTTATGCGTTATACGTTATGCGTTATACGTTATGCGTTATACGTTATGCGTTATACGTTATGCGTTATACGTTATGCGTTATACGTTATGCGTTATACGTTAGACGTTATACGTTATACGTTATACGTTATACGTTATACGTTATACGTTATACGTTATGCGTTATTCGCTACACGTTATGCGTTATTCGCTATACGTTATGCGTTATACAATATACGTTATGCGTTATAGGATATATGTTATACGTTTTACGTTCTTCGTTATACGTTCTTAGTTACACGTTATACGTTATACGTTATACGTTATACGTTATACGTTATACGTAATATGTAATACGTCATATGTTTTACGTTATACGTTATACGTTATACGTTATACGTTATACGTTATACGTTATACGTTATACGTAATACGTTATAGGTTATACGTTATACGTTATACGTTATACGTTATACGTTATACGTTATACGTTATACGTTATACGTTATACGTTATACGTTATACGTTATACGTTATACGTTATACGTTATACGTTATACGTTATACGTTATACGTTCTGCGTTATTCGCTATACGTTATGCGTTATACGATATACGTTATGAGTTATAGGATATATATTATACGTTTTACGTTCTTCGTTATACGTTCTTCGTTACACGTTATACGTTATACGTTATACGTTATACGTTATACGTTATACGTTATACGTAATATGTAATACGTCATATGTTTTACGTTATACGTTATAGGTTATACGTTATACGTTATACGTTATGCGTTATTCGCTATACGTTATGCGTTATACGATATACGTTATGCGTTATAGGATATATGTTATACGTTTTACGTTCTTCGTTATACGTTCTTCGTTACACGTTATACGTTATACGTTATACGTTATACGTTATACGTTATACGTTATACGTTATACGTTATACGTTATACGTTATACGTTATACGTTATACGTTATACGTTATACGTTATACGTTATACGTTATACGTTATACGTTATGCGTTATACGTTATGCGTTATACGTTATGCGTTATACGTTATGCGTTATACGTTATGCGTTATACGTTATGCGTTATACGTTATGCGTTATACGTTATACGTTATACGTTATACGTTATACGTTATACGTTATACGTTATACGTTATGCGTTATTCGCTATACGTTATGCGTTATTCGCTATACGTTATGCGTTATACAATATACGTTATGCGTTATAGGATATATGTTATACGTTTTACGTTCTTCGTTATACGTTCTTCGTTACACGTTATACGTTATACGTTATACGTTATACGTTATACGTAATATGTAATACGTCATATGTTTTACGTTATACGTTATACGTTATACGTTATACGTTATACGTTATACGTTATACGTTATACGTTATACGTAATACGTTATAGGTTATACGTTATACGTTATACGTTATACGTTATACGTTATACGTTATACGTTATACGTTATACGTTATACGTTATGCGTTATTCGCTATACGTTATGCGTTATACGATATACGTTATGCGTTATAGGATATATGTTATACGTTTTACGTTCTTCGTTATACGTTCTTCGTTACACGTTATACGTTATACGTTATACGTTATACGTTATACGTTGTACGTTATACGTAATATGTAATACGTCATATGTTTTACGTTATACGTTATACGTTATACGTTATACGTTATACGTTATACGTTATACGCTATACGTTATACGTTATACGTTATACGTTATACGTTATACGTTATACGTTATACGTTATACGTTATACGTTATACGTTATACGTTATACGTTATACGTTATACGTTATACGTTATACGTTATACGTTATACGTTATGCGTTATTCGCTATACGTTATGCGTTATTCGATATACGTTATGAGTTATAGGATATATGTTATACGTTTTACGTTCTTCGTTATACGTTCTTCGTTACACGTTATACGTTATACGTTATACGTTATACGTTATACGCTATACGTTATACGTTATACGTTATACGTTATACGTTATACGTTATACGTTATACGTTATACGTTATACGTTATACGTTATACGTTATACGTTATACGTTATACGTTATACGTTATACGTTATACGTTATACGTTATACGTTATACGTTATACGTTATACGTTATACGTTATACGTTATACGTTATACGTTATACGTTATACGTTATACGTTATACGTTATACGTTATACGTTATACGTTATACGTTATACGTTATACGTTATACGTTATACGTTATACGTTATACGTTATACGTTATACGTTATACGTTATACGTTATACGTTATACGTTATAAGTTATACGTTATACGTTATACGTTATACGGTATACGTTATACGTTATACGTTATGCGTTATTCGCTATACGTTATGCGTTATACGATATACGTTATGCGTTATAGGATATATGTTATACGTTTTACGTTCTTCGTTATACGTTCTTCGTTACACGTTATACGTTATACGTTATACGTTATACGTTATACGTTATACCTTATACGTTATACGTTATACGTTATACGTTATACGTTATACGTTATATGTTATACGTTATACGTTATACGTTATAGGTTATACGTTATACGTTATACGTTATACCCTATACGTTATACGTTATACGTTATACGTTATACGTTATACGTTATACGTTATACGTTATACGTTATACGTTATACGTTATACGTTATACGTTATACGATATACGTTATACGTTATACGTTATACGTTATACGTTATACGTTATACGTTATACGTTATTCGTTATACGTTATACGTTATACGTTATACGTTATACGTTATACGTTATACGTTATACGTTATACGTTATACGTTATGCGTTATTCGCTATACGTCATGCGTTATACGATATACGTTATGCGTTATAGGATATATGTTATACGTTTTACGTTCTTCGTTATACGTTCTTCGTTACACGTTATACGTTATACGTTATACGTTATACGTTATACGTTATACGTTATACGTTATACGTTATACGTTATACGTTATACGTTATACGTTATACGTTATACGTTATACGTTATACGTTATACGTTATACGTTATACGTTATACGTTATACGTTATACGTTATACGTTATACGTTATACGTTATACGTTATACGTTATACGTTATACGTTATACGTTATACGTTATAGGTTATACGTAATACGTTATACGTTATACGTTACACGTCATACGTTATACGTTATAGGTTATACGTTATACGTTATACGTTATACGTTATACGTTATACGTTATACGTTATACGTTATGCGTTATTCGCTATACGTTATGCGTTATACGATATACGTTATGCGTTATAGGATATATGTTATACGTTTTATGTTCTTCGTTATACGTTCTTCGTTACACGTTATACGTTATACGTTATACGTTATACGTTATACCTTATACGTTATACGTTATACGTTATACGTTATACGTTATACGTTATACGTTATACGTTATACGTTATACGTTATACGTTATACGTTATACGTTATACGTTATACGTTATACGTTATACGTTATGCGTTATTCGCTATACGTTATGCGTTATACGATATACGTTATGCGTTATAGGATATATGTTATACGTTTTATGTTCTTCGTTATACGTTCTTCGTTACACGTTATACGTTATACGTTATACGTTATACGTTATACGTTATACGTTATACGTTATACGTTATACGTTATACGTTACACGTTATACGTTATACGTTATACGTTATACGTTATGCGTTATTCGCTATACGTTATGCGTTATACGATATACGTTATGCGTTATAGGATATATGTTATACGTTTTACGTTCTTCGTTATACGTTCTTCGTTACACGTTATACGTTATACGTTATACGTTATACGTTATACGTTATACGTTATACGTTATACGTTATACGTTATACGTTATTCGTTATACGTTATACGTTATACGTTATACGTTATACGTTATACGTTATACGTTATACGTTATACGTTATACGTTATGCGTTATTCGCTATACGTCATGCGTTATACGATATACGTTATGCGTTATAGGATATATGTTATACGTTTTACGTTCTTCGTTATACGTTCTTCGTTACACGTTATACGTTATACGTTATACGTTATACGTTATACGTTATACGTTATACGTTATACGTTATACGTTATACGTTATACGTTATACGTTATACGTTATACGTTATACTTTATACGTTATACGTTATACGTTATACGTTATACGTTATACGTTATACGTTATACGTTATACGTTATACGTTATACGTTATACGTTATACGTTATAGGTTATACGTAATACGTTATACGTTATACGTTACACGTCATACGTTATACGTTATAGGTTATACGTTATACGTTATACGTTATACGTTATACGTTATACGTTATACGTTATACGTTATGCGTTATTCGCTATACGTTATGCGTTATACGATATACGTTATGCGTTATAGGATATATGTTATACGTTTTATGTTCTTCGTTATACGTTCTTGGTTACACGTTATACGTTATACGTTATACGTTATACGTTATACCTTATACGTTATACGTTATACGTTATACGTTATACGTTATACGTTATACGTTATACGTTATACGTTATACGTTATACGTTATACGTTATACGTTATACGTTATACGTTATACGTTATACGTTATACGTTATACGTTATACGTTATACGTTATGCGTTATACGTTATACGTCATACATTATACGTTATACGTTATAGGTTATACGTTATACGTTATACGTTATACGTTATACGTTATACGTTATACGTTATACGTTATGCGTTATTCGCTATACGTTATGCGTTATTCGCTATACGTTATGCGTTATACGATATACGTTATGCGTTATAGGATATATGTTATACGTTTTACGTTCTTCGTTATACGTTCTTCGTTACACGTTATACGTTATGCGTTATACGATATACGTTATGCGTTATACGTTATACGTTATACGTTATACGTTATAAGTTATACGTTATACGTTATACGTTATACGGTATACGTTATACGTTATACGTTATGCGTTATTCGCTATACGTTATGCGTTATACGATATACGTTATGCGTTATAGGATATATGTTATACGTTTTACGTTATACGTTATACGTTATACGTTATACGTTATACGTTATACGTTATACGTTATACGTTATACGTTATACGTTATACGTTATACGTTATACGTTATACGTTATACGTTATACGTTATACGTTATACGTTATGCGTTATACGTTATGCGTTATACGTTATGCGTTATACGTTATGCGTTATACGTTATGCGTTATACGTTATGCGTTATACGTTATGCGTTATACGTTATACGTTATACGTTATACGTTATACGTTATACGTTATACGTTATACGTTATGCGTTATTCGCTATACGTTATGCGTTATTCGCTATACGTTATGCGTTATACAATATACGTTATGCGTTATAGGATATATGTTATACGTTTTACGTTCTTCGTTATACGTTCTTCGTTACACGTTATACGTTATACGTTATACGTTATACGTTATACGTAATATGTAATACGTCATATGTTTTACGTTATACGTTATACGTTATACGTTATACGTTATACGTTATACGTTATACGTTATACGTTATACGTTATACGTTATACGTTATACGTTATACGTTATAGGTTATACGTTATACGTTATACGTTATACGCTATACGTTATACGTTATACGTTATGCGTTATTCGCTATACGTTATGCGTTATACGATATACGTTATGCGTTATAGGATATATGTTATACGTTTTACGTACTTCGTTATACGTTCTTCGTTACACGTTATACGTTATACGTTATACGTTATACGTTATACGTTATACGTTATACGTTATACGTTATACGTTATACGTTATACGTTATACGTTATACGTTATACGTTATACGTTATACGTTATACGTTATACGTTATACGTTATACGTTATACGTTATACGTTATGCGTTATTCGCTATACGTTATGCGTTATACGATATACGTTATACGTTATACGTTATACGTTATGCGTTATTCGCTATACGTCATGCGTTATACGATATACGTTATGCGTTATAGGATATATGTTATACGTTTTACGTTCTTCGTTATACGTTCTTCGTTACACGTTATACGTTATACGTTATACGTTATACGTTATACGTTATACGTTATACGTTATACGTTATACGTTATACGTTATACGTTATACGTTATACGTTATACGTTATACGTTATACGTTATACGTTATACGTTATACGTTATACGTTATACGTTATACGTTATACGTTATACGTTATACGTTATACGTTATACGTTATACGTTATACGTTATACGTTATACGTTATACGTTATACGTTATACGTTATACGTTATACGTTATACGTTATACGTTATACGTTATACGTTATACGTTATACGTTATACGTTATACGTTATACGTTATACGTTATACGTTATACGTTATACGTTATACGTTATACGTTATACGTTATACGTTATACGTTATACGTTATACGTTATACGTTATACGTTATACGTTATACGTTATACGTTATACGTTATACGTTATACGTTATAAGTTATACGTTATACGTTATACGTTATACGTTATGCGTTATTCGCTATACGTTATGCGTTATACGATATACGTTATGCGTTATAGGATATATGTTATACGTTTTACGTTCTTCGTTATACGTTCTTCGTTACACGTTATACGTTATACGTTATACGTTATACGTTATACGTTATACCTTATACGTTATACGTTATACGTTATACGTTATACGTTATACGTTATATGTTATACGTTATACGTTATACGTTATAGGTTATACGTTATACGTTATACGTTATACGTTATACGTTATACGTTATGCGTTATTCGCTATACGTCATGCGTTATACGATATACGTTATGCGTTATAGGATATATGTTATACGTTTTACGTTCTTCGTTATACGTTCTTCGTTACACGTTATACGTTATACGTTATACGTTATACGTTATACGTTATACGTTATACGTTATACGTTATACGTTATACGTTATACGTTATACGTTATACGTTATACGTTATACGTTATACGTTATACGTTATACGTTATACGTTATACGTTATACGTTATACGTTATACGTTATACGTTATACGTTATACGTTATACGTTATACGTTATACGTTATACGTTATAGGTTATACGTAATACGTTATACGTTATACGTTACACGTCATACGTTATACGTTATAGGTTATACGTTATACGTTATACGTTATACGTTATACGTTATACGTTATACGTTATACGTTATGCGTTATTCGCTATACGTTATGCGTTATACGATATACGTTATGCGTTATAGGATATATGTTATACGTTTTATGTTCTTCGTTATACGTTCTTCGTTACACGTTATACGTTATACGTTATACGTTATACGTTATACCTTATACGTTATACGTTATACGTTATACGTTATACGTTATACGTTATACGTTATACGTTATACGTTATACGTTATACGTTATACGTTATACGTTATACGTTATACGTTATACGTTATACGTTATACGTTATACGTTATACGTTATACGTTATACGTTATGCGTTATACGTTATACGTCATACATTATACGTTATACGTTATAGGTTATACGTTATACGTTATACGTTATACGTTATACGTTATACGTTATACGTTATACGTTATGCGTTATTCGCTATACGTTATGCGTTATTCGCTATACGTTATGCGTTATACGATATACGTTATGCGTTATAGGATATATGTTATACGTTTTACGTTCTTCGTTATACGTTCTTCGTTACACGTTATACGTTATGCGTTATACGATATACGTTATGCGTTATACGTTATACGTTATACGTTATACGTTATAAGTTATACGTTATACGTTATACGTTATACGGTATACGTTATACGTTATACGTTATGCGTTATTCGCTATACGTTATGCGTTATACGATATACGTTATGCGTTATAGGATATATGTTATACGTTTTACGTTATACGTTATACGTTATACGTTATACGTTATACGTTATACGTTATACGTTATACGTTATACGTTATACGTTATACGTTATACGTTATACGTTATACGTCATACATTATACGTTATACGTTATAGGTTATACGTTATACGTTATACGTTATACGTTATACGTTATACGTTATACGTTATACGTTATGCGTTATTCGCTATACGTTATGCGTTATACGATATACGTTATGCGTTATAGGATATATGTTATACGTTTTACGTTATACGTTATACGTTATACGTTATACGTTATACGTTATAGGTTATACGTAATACGTTATACGTTATACGTTACACGTCATACGTTATACGTTATAGGTTATACGTTATACGTTATACGTTATACGTTATACGTTATACGTTATACGTTATGCGTTATTCGCTATACGTTATGCGTTATACGATATACGTTATGCGTTATAGGATATATGTTATACGTTTTATGTTCTTCGTTATACGTTCTTCGTTACACGTTATACGTTATACGTTATACGTTATACGTTATACGTTATACGTTATACGTTATACGTTATACGTTATACGTTATACGTTATACGTTATACGTTATACGTTATACGTTATACGTTATACGTTATACGTTATACGTTATACGTTATACGTTATGCGTTATTCGCTATACGTTATGCGT
The DNA here is from genome assembly GCF_051014685.1 of Ptiloglossa arizonensis. Lineage (NCBI taxonomy): Eukaryota > Metazoa > Arthropoda > Insecta > Hymenoptera > Colletidae > Ptiloglossa > Ptiloglossa arizonensis. The sequence continues at coordinate 31,978 of NW_027479289.1, read as the reverse complement.
TATACGATATACGTTATGCGTTATAGGATATATGTTATACGTTTTACGTTCTTCGTTATACGTTCTTCGTTACACGTTATACGTTATACGTTATACGTTATACGTTATACGTTATACGTTATACGTTATACGTTATACGTTATACGTTATACGTTATACGTTATATGTTATACGTTATACGTTATACGTTATACGTTATAGGTTATACGTTATACGTTATACGTTATACCCTATACGTTATACGTTATACGTTATACGTTATACGTTATACATTATACGTTATACGTTATACGTTATACGTTATACGTTATACGTTATACGTTATACGATATACGTAATACGTTATACGTTATACGTTATACGTTATACGTTATACGTTATACGTTATACGTTATACGTTATACGTTATACGTTATACGTTATACGTTATACGTTATACGTTATACGTTATGCGTTATTCGCTATACGTCATGCGTTATACGATATACGTTATGCGTTATAGGATATATGTTATACGTTTTACGTTATACGTCATACGTTATACGTTATACGTTATAGGTTATACGTTATACGTTATACGTTATACGTTATACGTTATACGTTATACGTTATACGTTATACGTTATACGTTATGCGTTATTCGCTATACGTTATGCGTTATACGATATACGTTATGCGTTATAGGATATATGTTATACGTTTTACGTTATACGTTATACGTTATACGTTATACGTTATACGTTATAGGTTATACGTAATACGTTATACGTTATACGTTACACATCATACGTTATACGTTATAGGTTATACGTTATACGTTATACGTTATACGTTATACGTTATACGTTATACGTTATGCGTTATTCGCTATACGTTATGCGTTATACGATATACGTTATGCGTTATAGGATATATGTTATACGTTTTATGTTCTTCGTCATACGTTCTTCGTTACACGTTATACGTTATACGTTATACGTTATACGTTATACGTTATACGTTATACGTTATACGTTATACGTTATACGTTATACGTTATACGTTATACGTTATACGTTATACGTTATACGTTATACGTTATACGTTATACGTTATACGTTATACGTTATACGTTATACGTTATACGTTATACGTTATACGTTATACGTTATACGTTATACGTCATACGTTATACGTTATACGTTATAGGTTATACGTTATACGTTATACGTTATACGTTATACGTTATACGTTATACGTTATACGTTATACGTTATACGTTATGCGTTATTCGCTATACGTTATGCGTTATACGATATACGTTATGCGTTATAGGATATATGTTATACGTTTTACGTTCTTCGTTATACGTTCTTCGTTACACGTTATACGTTATACGTTATACGTTATACGTTATACGTTATACGTTATACGTTATACGTTATACGTTATACGTTATACGTTATACGTTATACGTTATACGTTATACGTTATACGTTATATGTTATACGTTATACGTTATACGTTATACGTTATAGGTTATACGTTATACGTTATACGTTATACCCTATACGTTATACGTTATACGTTATACGTTATACGTTATATGTTATACGTTATACGTTATACGTTATACGTTATACGTTATACGTTATACGTTATACGTTATACGTTATACGATATACGTAATACGTTATACGTTATACGTTATACGTTATACGTTATACGTTATACGTTATACGTTATACGTTATACGTTATACGTTATACGTTATACGTTATACGTTATACGTTATACGTTATACGTTATACGTTATACGTTATACGTTATGCGTTATACGTTATACGTCATACATTATACGTTATACGTTATAGGTTATACGTTATACGTTATACGTTATACGTTATACGTTATACGTTATACGTTATACGTTATGCGTTATTCGCTATACGTTATGCGTTATTCGCTATACGTTATGCGTTATACGATATACGTTATGCGTTATAGGATATATGTTATACGTTTTACGTTCTTCGTTATACGTTCTTCGTTACACGTTATACGTTATGCGTTATACGATATACGTTATGCGTTATACGTTATACGTTATACGTTATACGTTATAAGTTATACGTTATACGTTATACGTTATACGGTATACGTTATACGTTATACGTTATGCGTTATTCGCTATACGTTATGCGTTATACGATATACGTTATGCGTTATAGGATATATGTTATACGTTTTACGTTATACGTTATACGTTATACGTTATACGTTATACGTTATACGTTATACGTTATACGTTATACGTTATACGTTATACGTTATACGTTATACGTTATACGTCATACATTATACGTTATACGTTATACGTTATACGTTATACGTTATACGTTATACGTTATACGTTATACGTTATACGTTATACGTTATACGTTATACGTTATACGTTATACGTTATACGTTATACGTTATACGTTATACGTTATACGTTATACGTTATGCGTTATTCGCTATACGTTATGCGTTATACGATATACGTTATGCGTTATAGGATATATGTTATACGTTTTACGTTCTTCGTTATACGTTCTTCGTTACACGTTATACGTTATACGTTATACGTTATACGTTATACGTTATACGTTATACGTTATACGTTATACGTTATACGTTATACGTTATACGTTATACGTTATATGTTATACGTTATACGTTATACGTTATACGTTATAGGTTATACGTTATACGTTATACGTTATACCCTATACGTTATACGTTATACGTTATACGTTATACGTTATACATTATACGTTATACGTTATACGTTATACGTTATACGTTATACGTTATACGTTATACGATATACGTAATACGTTATACGTTATACGTTATACGTTATACGTTATACGTTATACGTTATACGTTATACGTTATACGTTATACGTTATACGTTATACGTTATACGTTATACGTTATACGTTATGCGTTATTCGCTATACGTCATGCGTTATACGATATACGTTATGCGTTATAGGATATATGTTATACGTTTTACGTTATACGTCATACGTTATACGTTATACGTTATAGGTTATACGTTATACGTTATACGTTATACGTTATACGTTATACGTTATACGTTATACGTTATACGTTATGCGTTATTCGCTATACGTTATGCGTTATACGATATACGTTATGCGTTATAGGATATATGTTATACGTTTTACGTTATACGTTATACGTTATACGTTATACGTTATACGTTATAGGTTATACGTAATACGTTATACGTTATACGTTACACATCATACGTTATACGTTATAGGTTATACGTTATACGTTATACGTTATACGTTATACGTTATACGTTATACGTTATGCGTTATTCGCTATACGTTATGCGTTATACGATATACGTTATGCGTTATAGGATATATGTTATACGTTTTATGTTCTTCGTCATACGTTCTTCGTTACACGTTATACGTTATACGTTATACGTTATACGTTATACGTTATACGTTATACGTTATACGTTATACGTTATACGTTATACGTTATACGTTATACGTTATACGTTATACGTTATACGTTATACGTTATACGTTATACGTTATACGTTATACGTTATACGTTATACGTTATACGTTATACGTCATACGTTATACGTTATACGTTATAGGTTATACGTTATACGTTATACGTTATACGTTATACGTTATACGTTATACGTTATACGTTATACGTTATACGTTATACGTTATGCGTTATTCGCTATACGTTATGCGTTATACGATATACGTTATGCGTTATAGGATATATGTTATACGTTTTACGTTCTTCGTTATACGTTCTTCGTTACACGTTATACGTTATACGTTATACGTTATACGTTATACGTTATACGTTATACGTTATACGTTATACGTTATACGTTATACGTTATACGTTATACGTTATACGTTATACGTTATACGTTATATGTTATACGTTATACGTTATACGTTATACGTTATAGGTTATACGTTATACGTTATACGTTATACCCTATACGTTATACGTTATACGTTATACGTTATATGTTATACGTTATACGTTATACGTTATACGTTATACGTTATACGTTATACGTTATACGTTATACGATATACGTAATACGTTATACGTTATACGTTATACGTTATACGTTATACGTTATACGTTATACGTTATACGTTATACGTTATACGTTATACGTTATACGTTATACGTTATACGTTATACGTTATACGTTATGCGGTATTCGCTATACGTCATGCGTTATACGATATACGTTATGCGTTATAGGATATATGTTATACGTTTTACGTTATACGTCATACGTTATACGTTATACGTTATAGGTTATACGTTATACGTTATACGTTATACGTTATACGTTATACGTTATACGTTATACGTTATGCGTTATTCGCTATACGTTATGCGTTATACGATATACGTTATGCGTTATAGGATATATGTTATACGTTTTACGTTATACGTTATACGTTATACGTTATACGTTATACGTTATAGGTTATACGTAATACGTTATACGTTATACGTTACACGTCATACGTTATACGTTATAGGTTATACGTTATACGTTATACGTTATACGTTATACGTTATACGTTATACGTTATACGTTATGCGTTATTCGCTATACGTTATGCGTTATACGATATACGTTATGCATTATAGGATATATGTTATACGTTTTATGTTCTTCGTTATACGTTCTTCGTTACACGTTATACGTTATACGTTATACGTTATACGTTATACGTTATACGTTATACGTTATACGTTATACGTTATACGTTATACGTTATACGTTATACGTTATACGTTATACGTTATACGTTATACGTTATACGTCATACGTTATACGTTATACGTTATAGGTTATACGTTATACGTTATACGTTATACGTTATACGTTATACGTTATACGTTATACGTTATGCGTTATTCGCTATACGTTATGCGTTATACGATATACGTTATGCGTTATAGGATATATGTTATACGTTTTACGTTCTTCGTTATACGTTCTTCGTTACACGTTATACGTTATACGTTATACGTTATATGTTATACGTTATACGTTATACGTTATACGTTATACGTTATACGTTATACGTTATACGTTATACGTTATACGTTATATGTTATACGTTATACGTTATACGTTATACGTTATACGTTATAGGTTATACGTTATACGTTATACGTTATACCCTATACGTTATACGTTATACGTTATACGTTATACGTTATACGTTATACGTTATACGTTATACGTTATACGTTATACGTTATACGTTATACGTTATACGATATACGTAATACGTAATACGTTATACGTTATACGTTATACGTTATACGTTATACGTTATACGTTATACGTTATATGTTGTACGTTATACGTTATACGTTATACGTTATAGGTTATACGTTATACGTTATACGTTATACCCTATACGTTATACGTTATACGTTATACGTTATACGTTATACGTTATACGTTATACGTTATACGTTATACGTTATACGTTATACGTTATACGTTATACGTTATACGATATACGTAATACGTTATACGTTATACGTTATACGTTATACGTTATACGTTATACGTTATACGTTATACGTTATACGTTAAACGTTATACGTTATACGTTATACGTTATACGTAATACGTTATGCGTTATTCGCTATACGTCATGCGTTATACGATATACGTTATGCGTTATAGGATATATGTTATACGTTTTACGTTCTTCGTTATACGTTCTTCGTTACACGTTATACGTTATACGTTATACGTTATACGTTATACGTTATACGTTATACGTTATACGTTATACGTTATACGTTATACGTTATACGTTATACGTTATACGTTATACGTTATACGTTATACGTTATACGTTATACGTCATACGTTATACGTTATACGTTATAGGTTATACGTTATACGTTATACGTTATACGTTATACGTTATACGTTATACGTTATACGTTATGCGTTATTCGCTATACGTTATGCGTTATACGATATACGTTATGCGTTATAGGATATATGTTATACGTTTTACGTTCTTCGTTATACGTTCTTCGTTACACGTTATACGTTATACGTTATACGTTATATGTTATACGTTATACGTTATACGTTATACGTTATACGTTATACGTTATACGTTATACGTTATACGTTATACGTTATATGTTATACGTTATACGTTATACGTTATACGTTATACGTTATAGGTTATACGTTATACGTTATACGTTATACCCTATACGTTATACGTTATACGTTATACGTTATACGTTATACGTTATACGTTATACGTTATACGTTATACGTTATACGTTATACGTTATACGTTATACGATATACGTAATACGTAATACGTTATACGTTATACGTTATACGTTATACGTTATACGTTATACGTTATACGTTATATGTTGTACGTTATACGTTATACGTTATACGTTATAGGTTATACGTTATACGTTATACGTTATACCCTATACGTTATACGTTATACGTTATACGTTATACGTTATACGTTATACGTTATACGTTATACGTTATACGTTATACGTTATACGTTATACGTTATACGTTATACGTTATACGATATACGTAATACGTTATACGTTATACGTTATACGTTATACGTTATACGTTATACGTTATACGTTATACGTTATACGTTAAACGTTATACGTTATACGTTATACGTTATACGTAATACGTTATGCGTTATTCGCTATACGTCATGCGTTATACGATATACGTTATGCGTTATAGGATATATGTTATACGTTTTACGTTCTTCGTTATACGTTCTTCGTTACACGTTATACGTTATACGTTATACGTTATACGTTATACGTTATACGTTATACGTTATACGTTATACGTTATACGTTATACGTTATACGTTATACGTTATACGTTATACGTTATACGTTATGCGTTATATGTTATACGTTATACGTTATACGTTATACGTTATACAATATACGTTATACGTTATGCGTTATACGTTATACGTTATACGTTATACGTTATACGTTATACGTTATACGTTATACGTTATACGTTATACGTTATACGTTATACGTTATACGTTATACGTTATACGTTATAGGTTATACGTAATACGTTATAGGTTATACGTTATACGTTATACGTTATGCCCTATACGTTATACGTTATACGTTATACGTTATACGTTATACGTTATAGGTCATACCTTATACGTGATATGTCATACGTTAGACGTTATGCGTTATACGTTATACGATATACGTTATACGTTATACGTTATACGTTATACGTTATACGTTATACGTTATACGTTATACGTTATACGTTATACGTTATACGTTATACGTTATACGTTATACGTTATACGTTATACGTTATACGTTATACGTTATACGTTATACGTTATACGTTATACGTTTTACGTTATACGTTATACGTTATACGTTATACGTTATACGTTATACGTTATACGTTATACGTTATACGTAATACGTTATACGTTATACGTTATACGTTATACGTTATACGTTATACGTTATACGTTATACGTTATACGTTATACGTTATACGTTATACGTTATACGTTATACGTTATACGTTATACGTTATACGTTATACGTTATACGTTATACGTTATACGTTATACGTTATACGTTATACGTTATACGTTATACGTTATACGTTATACGTTATACGTTATACGTTATACGTTATACGTTATACGTTATACGTTATACGTTATACGTTATACGTTATACGTTATACGTTATACGTTATACGTTATACGTTATACGTTATACGTTATACGTTATACGTTATACGTTATACGTTATACGTTATACGTTATACGTTATACGTTATACGTTATACGTTATACGTTATACGTTATACGTTATACGTTATACGTTATACGTTATACGTTATAGGTCATACCTTATACGTAATATGTCATATGTTAGACGTTATGCCTTATACGTTATACGTTATACGTTATACGTTATACGTCACACGTTATACGTTATACGTTATACGTTATACGTTATACGTTATACGTTATACGTTATACGTTATACGTTATACGTTATACGTTATACGTTATACGTTATACGTTATACGTTATACGTTATACGTTATACGTTATACGTTATACGTTATACGTTATACGTTATACGTTATACGTTATACGTTATACGTTATACGTTATACGTTATACGTTATACGTTATAGGTTATACGTTATACGTTATACGTTATACGTTATACGTTATACGTTATACGTTATGCGTTATACGTTATACGTTATACGTTGTACGTTATACGTTATACGTTATACGTTATACGTTATGCGTTATACGTTATACGTTATACGTTATACGTTATACGTTATACGTTATACGTTATACGTTATACGTTATACGTTATACGTCATACGTTATACGTTATACGTTATACGTTATACGTTATACGTTATACGTTATACGTTAAAGGTTATACGTTATACGTTATACGTTATACGTTATACGTTATACGTTATACGTTATACGTTATACGTTATAGGTCATACCTTATACGTAATATGTCATATGTTAGACGTTATGCCTTATACGTTATACGTTATACGTTATACGTTATACGTCACACGTTATACGTTATACGTTATACGTTATACGTTATACGTTATACGTTATACGTTATACGTTATACGTTATACGTTTTACGTTATACGTTATACGTTATACGTTATACGTTATACGTTATACGTTATACGTTATACGTTATACGTTATACGTTATACGTTATACGTTATACGTTATACGTTATACGTTATACGTTATACGTTATACGTTATACGTTATACGTTATAGGTTATACGTTATACGTTATACGTTATACGTTATACGTTATACGTTATACGTTATGCGTTATACGTTATACGTTATACGTTATACGTTATACGTTATACGTTATACGTTATACGTTATGCGTTATACGTTATACGTTATACGTTATACGTTATACGTTATACGTTATACGTTATACGTTATACGTTATACGTTATACGTTATACGTTATACGTTATACGTTATACGTTATACGTTATGCGTTATACGTTATACGTTATACGTTATACGTTATACGTTATACGTTATACGTTATACGTTATACGTTATACGTTATACGTTATACGTTACACGTTATACGTTATGCGTTATTCGCTATACGTTATGCGTTATACGATATACGTTATGCGTTATAGGATATATGTTATACGTTTTACGTTATACGTTATACGTTATACGTTATACGTTATACGTTATAGGTTATACGTAATACGTTATACGTTATACGTTACACGTCATACGTTATACGTTATAGGTTATACGTTATACGTTATACGTTATACGTTATACGTTATACGTTATACGTTATGCGTTATTCGCTATACGCTATGCGTTATACGATATACGTTATGCGTTATAGGATATATGTTATACGTTTTATGTTCTTCGTTATACGTTCTTCGTTACACGTTATACGTTATACGTTATACGTTATACGTTATACGTTATACGTTATACGTTATACGTTATACGTTATACGTTATACGTTATACGTTATACGTTATACGTTATACGTTATACGTTATACGTTATACGTTATACGTTATACGTTATACGTTATACGTTATACGTTATACGTTATACGTTATACGTTATACGTCATACGTTATACGTTATACGTTATAGGTTATACGTTATACGTTATACGTTATACGTTATACGTTATACGTTATACGTTATACGTTATACGTTATACGTTATATGTTATACGTTATACGTTATACGTTATACGTTATAGGTTATACGTTATACGTTATACGTTATACCCTATACGTTATACGTTATACGTTATACGTTATACGTTATACGTTATACGTTATACGTTATACGTTATACGTTATACGTCATACGTTATACGTTATACGATATACGTAATACGTTATACGTTATACGTTATACGTTATACGTTATACGTTATACGTTATACGTTATATGTTATACGTTATACGTTATACGTTATACGTTATAGGTTATACGTTATACGTTATACGTTATACCCTATACGTTATACGTTATACGTTATACGTTATACGTTATACGTTATACGTTATACGTTATACGTTATACGTTATACGTTATACGTTATACGTTATACGTTATACGATATACGTAATACGTTACACGTTATACGTTATACGTTATACGTTATACGTTATACGTTATACGTTATACGTTGTACGTTATACGTTATACGTTATACGTTATACGTTATACGTTATACGTTATACGTTATACGTTATACGTTATACGTTATACGTTATACGTTATACGTTATACGTTATACGTTATACGTTATACGTTATACGTTATACGTTATACGTTATACGTTATACGTTATACGTTATACGTTATACGTTATACGTTATGCGTTATTCGCTATACGTTATGCGTTATACGATATACGTTATGCGTTATAGAATATATGTTATACGTTTTACGTTCTTCGTTATACGTTCTTCGTTACACGTTATACGTTATACGTTATACGTTATACGTTATATGTTATACGTTATACGTTATACGTTATACGTTATACGTTATACGTTATACGTTATACGTTATACGTTATACGGTATACGTTATACGTTATACGTTATACGTTATACGTTATACTTTATACGTTATACGTTATACGTTATACGTTATACGTTATACGTTATACGTTATACGTTATACGTTATACGTTATACGTTATACGTTATACGTTATACGTTATACGTTATACGTTATACGTTATACGTTATACGTTATAGGTTATACGTTATACGTGATAAGTCATACGTTATACGTTATACGTTATACGTTATACGTTATACGTTATACGTTCTACGTTATACGTTATACGTTATACGTTATACGTTATACGTTCTACGTTATACGTTATACGTTATACGTTATACGTTATACGTTATACGTTATACGTTATACGTTATAGGTTATACGTTATACGTGATAAGTCATACGTTATACGTTATACGTTATACGTTATACGTTATACGTTATACGTTATACGTCATACGTTATACGTCATACGTTATACGTTATACTTTATACGTTATACGTTATACGTTATACGTTATACGTTATACGTTATACGTTATACGTTATACGTTATACGTTATACGTTATACGTTATACGTTATACGTTATACGTTATACGTTATACGTTATACGTTATAGGTTATACGTTATACGTGATAAGTCATACGTTATACGTTATACGTTATACGTTATACGTTATACGTTATACGTTCTACGTTATACGTTATACGTTATACGTTATACGTTATACGTTCTACGTTATACGTTATACGTTATACGTTATACGTTATACGTTATACGTTATACGTTATACGTTATACGTTATACGTTATACGTTATACGTCATACGTTGTACGTTATACGTTATACGTTATACGTTATACGTTATACGTAATATGTAATACGTTATACGTTATACGTTACACGTTATACGTTATACGTTATACGTTATACGTTATACGTTATACGTTATACGTTATACGTTATAGGTTATACGTTATACGTGATAAGTCATACGTTATACGTTATACGTTATACGTTATACGTTATACGTTATACGTTCTACGTTATACGTTATACGTTATACGTCATACGTTGTACGTTATACGTTACACGTTATACGTTATACGTTATACGTTATACGTTATACGTTATACGTTATACGTTATACGTTATACGTTATACGTTATACGTTATACGTTATACGTTATACGTTATACGTCATACGTTATACGTTATACGTTATACGTTATACGTTATACGTTATACGTTATACGTTATACGTTATACGTTATACGTTATACGTTATACGTAATACGTTATAGGTTATACGTTATACGTTATACGTTGTACGTTATACGTTGTACGTTATACGTTGTACGTTATACGTTATACGTTATACGTTATACGTTATACGCTATACGTTATACGCTATACGTTATACGTTATACGTTATACGTTATACGTTATTCGTTATACGTTATACGTTATACGTTATACGTTATACGTTATACGTTATACGTTATACGTTATACGTTATACGTTATACGTTATACGTTATACGTTATACGTTATACGTTATACGTTATACGTTATACGTTATACGTTATACGTTATACGTTATACGTTATACGTTATACGTTATACGTTGTACGTTCTACGTTATACGTTATACGTTATACGTTATACGTTATACGTTATACGTTATACGTTGTACGTTATACGTTATACGTTATACGTTATACGTTATACGCTATACGTTATACGCTATACGTTATACGTTATACGTTATACGTTATACGTTATACGTTATACGTTATACGTTATACGTTATACGTTATACGTTATACGTTATACGTTATACGTTATACGTTATACGTTATACGTTATACGTTATACGTTATACGTTATACGTTATACTTTATACGTTATACGTTATACGTTATACGTTATACGTTATACGTTATACGTTATACGTTATACGATATACGTTATACGTTATACGTTATACGTTATACGTTATACGTTATACGTTATACGTAATACGTTATACGTTATACGTTATACGTTATACGTTATACGTTATACGTTATACGTTATACGTTACACGTTATACGTTACACGTTATACGTTACACGTTATACGTTACACGTTATACGTTATACGTTATACGTTATAGGTTATACGTTATACGTTATACGTTATACGTTATACGTTATACGTTATACGTTATACGTTATACGTTATACGTTATACGTTATACGTTATACGTTATACGTTATACGTTATACGTTATACGTTATACGTTATACGTTATACGTTATACGTTATACGTTATACGTTATACGTTATACGTTATACGTTATACGTTATACGTTTTACGTTATACGTTATACGTTATACGTTATACGTTATAGGTTATACGTTATACGTGATAAGTCATACGTTATACGTTATACGTTATACGTTATACGTTATACGTTATACGTTATACGTTATACGTTATACGTTATACGTTATACGTTATACGTTATACGTTATACGTTATGCGTTATTGGCTATACGTTATGCGTTATACGATATACGTTATGCGTTATAGGATATATGTTATACGTTTTACGTGCTTCGTTATACGTTATACGTTATACGTTATACGTTATACGTTATACGTTATACGTTATACGTTATACGTTATACTTTATACGTTATACGTTATACGTTATACGTTATACGTTATACGTTATACGTTATACGTTATACGTTTTACGTTATACGTTATACGTTATACGTTATACGTTATACGTTATACGTTATACGTTATACGTTATACGTTATACGTTATACGTTATACGTTATACGTTATACGTTATACGTTATACGTTATACGTTATACGTTATACGTTATACGTTATACGTTATACGTTATACGTTATACGTTATACGTTATACGTTATACGTTATACGTTATACGTTATACATTATACGTTATACGTTATAGGTTATACGTTATACGTGATAAGTCATACGTTATACGTTATACGTTATACGTTATACGTTATACGTTATACGTTATACGTTATACGTTATACGTTATACGTTATACGTTATACGTTATACGTTATACGTTATACGTTATACGTTATACGTTATACGTTATACGTTATGCGTTATTCGCTATACGTTATGCGTTATACGATATACGTTATGCCTTATAGGATATATGTTATACGTTTTACGTTCTTCGTTATACGTTCTTCGTTACACGTTATACGTTATACGTTATACGTTATACGTTATACGTTATACGTTATACGTTATACGTTATACGTTATACGTTACACGTTATACGTTACACGTTATACGTTACACGTTATACGTTACACGTTATACGTTATACGTTATACGTTATAGGTTATACGTTATACGTTATACGTTATACGTTATACGTTATACGTTATACGTTATACGTTATACGTTATACGTTATACGTTATACGTTATACGTTATACGTTATACGTTATACGTTATACGTTATACGTTATACGTTATACGTTATACGTTATACGTTATACGTTATACGTTTTACGTTATACGTTATACGTTATACGTTATACGTTATAGGTTATACGTTATACGTGATAAGTCATACGTTATACGTTATACGTTATACGTTATACGTTATACGTTATACGTTATACGTTATACGTTATACGTTATACGTTATACGTTATACGTTATACGTTATACGTTATACGTTATGCGTTATTGGCTATACGTTATGCGTTATTGGCTATACGTTATGCGTTATACGATATACGTTATGCGTTATAGGATATATGTTATACGTTTTACGTTCTTCGTTATACGTTATACGTTATACGTTATACGTTATACGTTATACGTTATACGTTATACGTTATACGTTATACTTTATACGTTATACGTTATACGTTATACGTTATACGTTATACGTTATACGTTATACGTTATACGTTTTACGTTATACGTTATACGTTATACGTTATACGTTATACGTTATACGTTATACGTTATACGTTATACGTTATACGTTATACGTTATACGTTATACGTTATACGTTATACGTTATACGTTATACGTTATACGTTATACGTTATACGTTATACGTTATACGTTATACGTTATACGTTATACGTTATGCGTTATTCGCTATACGTTATGCGTTATACGATATACGTTATGCCTTATAGGATATATGTTATACGTTTTACGTTCTTCGTTATACGTTCTTCGTTACACGTTATACGTTATACGTTATACGTTATACGTTATACGTTGTACGTTATACGTTATACGTTATACGTTATACGTTATACGTTATACGTTATCGTTATACGTTATACGTTATACGTTATACGTTATACGTTATACGTTATACGTTATACGTTATACGTTATAGGTTATACGTTATACGTTATACGTTATACCCTATACGTTATACGTTATACGTTATACGTTATACGTTATACGTTATACGTTATACGTTATACGTTAAACGTTATACGTTATACGTTATACGTTATACGTTATACGTTATACGTTATACGTTATACGTTATACGTTATACGTTATACGTTACACGTTATACGTTATACGTTATACGTTATACGTTATACGTTATACGTTATACGTTATACGTTATAGGTTATACGTTATACGTGATAAGTCATACGTTATACGTTATACGTTATACGTTATACGTTATACGTTATACGTTCTACGTTATACGTTATACGTTATACGTCATACGTTGTACGTTATACGTTATACGTTATACGTTATACGTTATACGTTATACGTTATACGTTATACGTTATACGTTATACGTTATACGTTATACGTTATACGTTATACGTTATACGTTATACGTTATACGTTATACGTTATACGTTATACGTTATACGTTATACGTTATACGTTATACGTTATACGTTATACGTTATACGTTATACGTTATACGTTATACGTTATACGTTATACGTTATACGTTATACGTTATACGTTATACGTTATACGTTATACGTTATACGTTATACGTTATACGTTATACGTTATACGTTATACGTTATACGTTATACGTTATACGTTATACGTTATACGTTATACGTTATACGTTATACGTTATACGTTATACGTTATACGTTATACGTTATACGTTATACGTTATACGTTATACGTTATACGTTATACGTTATACGTTATACGTTATACGTTATACGTAATACGTTATAGGTTATACGTTATACGTTATACGTTGTACGTTATACGTTGTACGTTATACGTTGTACGTTATACGTTATACGTTATACGTTATACGTTATACGCTATACGTTATACGCTATACGTTATACGTTATACGTTATACGTTATACGTTATTCGTTATACGTTATACGTTATACGTTATACGTTATACGTTATACGTTATACGTTATACGTTATACGTTATACGTTATACGTTATACGTTATACGTTATACGTTATACGTTATACGTTATACGTTATACGTTATACGTTATACGTTATACGTTATACGTTATACGTTGTACGTTCTACGTTATACGTTATACGTTATACGTTATACGTTATACGTTATACGTTATACGTTGTACGTTATACGTTATACGTTATACGTTATACGTTATACGCTATACGTTATACGCTATACGTTATACGTTATACGTTATACGTTATACGTTATACGTTATACGTTATACGTTATACGTTATACGTTATACGTTATACGTTATACGTTATACGTTATACGTTATACGTTATACGTTATACGTTATACGTTATACTTTATACGTTATACGTTATACGTTATACGTTATACGTTATACGTTATACGTTATACGTTATACGATATACGTTATACGTTATACGTTATACGTTATACGTTATACGTAATACGTTATACGTTATACGTTATACGTTATACGTTATACGTTATACGTTATACGTTATACGTTACACGTTATACGTTACACGTTATACGTTACACGTTATACGTTACACGTTATACGTTATACGTTATACGTTATAGGTTATACGTTATACGTTATACGTTATACGTTATACGTTATACGTTATACGTTATACGTTATACGTTATACGTTATACGTTATACGTTATACGTTATACGTTATACGTTATACGTTATACGTTATACGTTATACGTTATACGTTATACGTTATACGTTATACGTTATACGTTTTACGTTATACGTTATACGTTATACGTTATACGTTATAGGTTATACGTTATACGTGATAAGTCATACGTTATACGTTATACGTTATACGTTATACGTTATACGTTATACGTTATACGTTATACGTTATACGTTATACGTTATACGTTATACGTTATACGTTATACGTTATACGTTATGCGTTATTGGCTATACGTTATGCGTTATTGGCTATACGTTATGCGTTATACGATATACGTTATGCGTTATAGGATATATGTTATACGTTTTACGTTCTTCGTTATACGTTATACGTTATACGTTATACGTTATACGTTATACGTTATACGTTATACGTTATACGTTATACTTTATACGTTATACGTTATACGTTATACGTTATACGTTATACGTTATACGTTATACGTTATACGTTTTACGTTATACGTTATACGTTATACGTTATACGTTATACGTTATACGTTATACGTTATACGTTATACGTTATACGTTATACGTTATACGTTATACGTTATACGTTATACGTTATACGTTATACGTTATACGTTATACGTTATACGTTATACGTTATACGTTATACGTTATACGTTATACGTTATACGTTATACGTTATACGTTATACGTTATACATTATACGTGATAAGTCATACGTTGTACGTTATACGTTATACGTTATACGTTATACGTTATACGTTGTACGTTATACGTTATACGTTATACGTTATACGTTCTACGTTGTACGTTATACGTTATACGTTATACGTTATACGTTGTACGTTATACCTTATACGTTATACGTTATACGTTATACGTTACACGTTATACGTTATACGTTATACGTTATACGTTATACGTTATACGTTATACGTTATACGTTATACGTTATACGTTATACGTTATGCGTTATACGTTATACGTTATACGTTATACGTTATACGTTATACGTTATACGTTATACGTTATACGTTATACGTTATACGTTATACGTTATACGTTATACGTTATACGTTATACGTTATACGTTATACGTTATACGTTATACGTTATACGTTATACGTTATGCGTTATTCGCTATACGTTATGCGTTATACGATATACGTTATGCCTTATAGGATATATGTTATACGTTTTACGTTCTTCGTTATACGTTCTTCGTTACACGTTATACGTTATACGTTATACGTTATACGTTATACGTTGTACGTTATACGTTATACGTAATACGTTATACGTTATACGTTATACGTTATACGTTATACGTTATACGTTATACGTTATACGTTATACGTTGTACGTTATACGTTATACGTTATACGTTATACGTTATACGTTATACGTTGTACGTTCTACGTTATACGTTATACGTTATACGTTATACGTTATACGTTATACGTTATACGTTATACGTTATACGTTGTACGTTATACGTTATACGTTATACGTTATACGTTATACGCTATACGTTATACGCTATACGTTATACGTTATACGTTATACGTTATACGTTATACGTTATACGTTATACGTTATACGTTATACGTTATACGTTATACGTTATACGTTATACGTTATACGTTATACGTTATACGTTATACGTTATACGTTATACGTTATACGTTATACGTTGTACGTTCTACGTTATACGTTATACGTTATACGTTATACGTTATACGTTCTACGTTATACGTTGTACGTTATACGTTATACGTTATACGTTATACGTTATACGCTATACGTTATACGCTATACGTTATACGTTATACGTTATACGTTATACGTTATACGTTATACGTTATACGTTATACGTTATACGTTATACGTTATACGTTATACGTTATACGTTATACGTTATACGTTATACGTTATACGTTATACGTTATACGTTATACTTTATACGTTATACGTTATACGTTATACGTTATACGTTATACGTTATACGTTATACGTTATACGATATACGTTATACGTTATACGTTATACGTTATACGTTATACGTTATACGTTATACGTAATACGTTATACGTTATACGTTATACGTTATACGTTATACGTTATACGTTATACGTTATACGTTACACGTTATACGTTACACGTTATACGTTACACGTTATACGTTACACGTTATACGTTATACGTTATACGTTATAGGTTATACGTTATACGTTATACGTTATACGTTATACGTTATACGTTATACGTTATACGTTATACGTTATACGTTATACGTTATACGTTATACGTTATACGTTATACGTTATACGTTATACGTTATACGTTATACGTTATACGTTATACGTTATACGTTATACGTTATACGTTATACGTTATACGTTATACGTTTTACGTTATACGTTATACGTTATACGTTATACGTTATAGGTTATACGTTATACGTGATAAGTCATACGTTATACGTTATACGTTATACGTTATACGTTATACGTTATACGTTATACGTTATACGTTATACGTTATACGTTATACGTTATACGTTATACGTTATACGTTATACGTTATGCGTTATTGGCTATACGTTATGCGTTATACGATATACGTTATGCGTTATAGGATATATGTTATACGTTTTACGTTCTTCGTTATACGTTATACGTTATACGTTATACGTTATACGTTATACGTTATACGTTATACGTTATACGTTATACTTATACGTTATACGTTATACGTTATACGTTATACGTTATACGTTATACGTTATACGTTATACGTTTTACGTTATACGTTATACGTTATACGTTATACGTTATACGTTATACGTTATACGTTATACGTTATACGTTATACGTTATACGTTATACGTTATACGTTATACGTTATACGTTATACGTTATACGTTAATACGTTATACGTTATACGTTATACGTTATACGTTATACGTTATACGTTATACGTTATACGTAATACGTTATACGTTATACGTTATACATTATACGTTATACGTTATAGGTTATACGTTATACGTGATAAGTCATACGTTATACGTTATACGTTATACGTTATACGTTATACGTTATACGTTATACGTTATACGTTATACGTTATACGATATACGTTATACGTTATACGTTATACGTTATACGTTATACGTTATACGTTATACGTTATACGTTATGGGTTATACGTTATACGTGATAAGTCATACGTTATACGTTATACGTTATACGTTATACGTTATACGTTATACGTTATACGTTATACGTTATACGTTATACGTTATACGTTATACGTTATACGTTATACGTTATACGTTATACGTTATACGTTATACGTTATACGTTATACGTTATACGTTATACGTTATACGTTATACGTTATACGTTATACGTTATACGTTATACGTTATACGTTATACGTTATACGTTATACGTTATACGTTATACGTTATACGTTATACGTTATACGTTATACGTTATACGTGATAAGTCATACGTTAT
Source organism: Ptiloglossa arizonensis (assembly GCF_051014685.1). Lineage (NCBI taxonomy): Eukaryota > Metazoa > Arthropoda > Insecta > Hymenoptera > Colletidae > Ptiloglossa > Ptiloglossa arizonensis. The sequence goes on along the minus strand of NW_027479289.1, from coordinate 11,522 downwards.
ACGTTATACGTTATACGTTATACGTTATACGTTATACGTTATACGTTATACGTTATACGTTATACGTTATACGTTATACGTTATACGTTATACGTTATACGTTATACGTTATACGTTATACGTTATACGTTATGCGTTATTCGCTATACGTTATGCGTTATACGATATACGTTATGCCTTATAGGATATATGTTATACGTTTTACGTTCTTCGTTATACGTTCTTCGTTACACGTTATACGTTATACGTTATACGTTATACGTTATACGTTGTACGTTATACGTTATACGTTATACGTTATACGTTATACGTTATACGTTATCGTTATACGTTATACGTTATACGTTATACGTTATACGTTATACGTTATACGTTATACGTTATACGTTATAGGTTATACGTTATACGTTATACGTTATACCCTATACGTTATACGTTATACGTTATACGTTATACGTTATACGTTATACGTTAAACGTTATACGTTATACGTTATACGTTATACGATATACGTTATACGTTATACGTTATACGTTATACGTTATACGTTATACGTTATACGTTATACGTTATACGTTATACGTTGTACGTTATACGTTATACGTTATACGTTATACGTTATACGTTATACTTTATACGTTATACGTTATACGTTATACGTTATACGTTATACGTTATACGTTATACGTTATACGTTATACGTTATACGTTATACGTTATACGTTATACGTTATACGTTATACGTTATACGTTATACGTTATACGTTAAACGTTATACGTTATACGTTATACGTTATACGATATACGTTATACGTTATACGTTATACGTTATACGTTATACGTTATACGTCATACGTTGTACGTTATACGTTATACGTTATACGTTATACGTTATACGTTATACGTTATACGTTATACGTTATACGTTATACGTTATACTTTATACGTTATACGTTATACGTTATACGTTATACGTTATACGTTATACGTTATACGTTATACGTTATACGTTATACGTTATACGTTATACGTTATACGTTATACGTTATACGTTATACGTTGTACGTCATACGTTGTACGTTATACGTTATACGTTATACGTTATACGTTATACGTTATACGTTATACGTTATACGTTATACGTTATACGTTATACGTTATACGTTATACGTTATACGTTATACGTTATACGTCATACGTTGTACGTTATACGTTATACGTTATACGTTATACGTTATACGTTATACGTTATACGTTATACGTTATACGTGATAAGTCATACGTTGTACGTTATACGTTATACGTTATACGTTATACGTTATACGTTGTACGTTATACGTTATACGTTATACGTTATACGTTCTACGTTGTACGTTATACGTTATACGTTATACGTTATACGTTGTACGTTATACCTTATACGTTATACGTTATACGTTATACGTTATACGTTATACGTTACACGTTATACGTTATACGTTATACGTTATACGTTATACGTTATACGTTATACGTTATACGTTATACGTTATACGTTATACGTTATGCGTTATACGTTATACGTTATACGTTATACGTTATACGTTATACGTTATACGTTATACGTTATACGTTATACGTTATACGTTATACGTTATACGTTATACGTTATACGTTATACGTTATACGTTATACGTTATACGTTATACGTTATACGTTATACGTTATACGTTATGCGTTATTCGCTATACGTTATGCGTTATACGATATACGTTATGCCTTATAGGATATATGTTATACGTTTTACGTTCTTCGTTATACGTTCTTCGTTACACGTTATACGTTATACGTTATACGTTATACGTTATACGTTGTACGTTATACGTTATACGTTATACGTTATACGTTATACGTTATACGTTATCGTTATACGTTATACGTTATACGTTATACGTTATACGTTATACGTTATACGTTATACGTTATACGTTATAGGTTATACGTTATACGTTATACGTTATACCCTATACGTTATACGTTATACGTTATACGTTATACGTTATACGTTATACGTTAAACGTTATACGTTATACGTTATACGTTATACGATATACGTTATACGTTATACGTTATACGTTATACGTTATACGTTATACGTTATACGTTATACGTTATACGTTATACGTTGTACGTTATACGTTATACGTTATACGTTATACGTTATACGTTATACTTTATACGTTATACGTTATACGTTATACGTTTTTTTTTTTTTTTTTTTTATTAACGTGGGGGAAATCTTCGAAAGACCCCCCCGCCGCCTGGGGAGGGGCGGGGGGAGTGTGGGATTCCCCGCGCCCGGAAGGAAACCCATCGGGCGCGGGACCTACCCACTAAAACCCACCACGGTGGCCATCCTCGCACTATGCAGGGGGAGCACCTGGGACCGAAGACATCATAACATCAGGTGCTCCCCCGTGCAGGGCTCTCGCGCCCGTGTCCTCCCGTTCCAGGGAAGGGAGGGGGTACTTCACCCTCCCTTCCCTGTTTTCTCCTCGGCGCTCTGGCGCCCGACGTCGGAGCAGGGCCACACTGCTCCGACGTCCCACTCCCGGGGGCCGCCCGAGGGCGGCCGCGAGTCCCACACTCGCGACCGCCCACGGCCCCCATAGCCGCGCCGGAGGCACGGCCCTGGGACCGTGCCGTCGGCGCGGCCGCACCCCGGCTCGTACGCTCCCGAGGGCGGCTCTGGCCTCTCCGCCCTCGAGAGCGTCGCCGTCCCTTATTCCTCCCACCCCTCAGACGACGGGCGGTGGCACGAGCCTCAAGGGCTACGCACCCCCGCCCGCCGCTCTCAGGGTGGCCTCCCCAGCCCTTCCGGAGGCCCACCCGCCCCCGGCCTCGGACGAGGCCTCGCTCGCGGTCTCCCGCTCTCGCGAATGCGGCTCGCGGCCTCCTTCTGCGAGATTACCTCCTCGCAGAAGGAGGCCACGGCCCGCCACTTCGTCTCGCTGCCGAGCATGGCCTGAACCACGCCCGGCAGCGATAGGTCCGCCCCAATCACGGTCGTGAGGACACGGCGCTCCACCCCCCAGGCCGGACACACCTCGAGGGTGTGTTGCGCCGTGTCCTCGTCCGCTGGACAGTGCCAGCAGCGCGCCGCCTCTTCCACACCGATCCGGCACAGGTACTGACCGAAGCATCCGTGCCCGGACAGCACCTGCACCAACCGGTAGGTGAGTGAGCCGAAGCGCCTACCCAGCCACTCAAACAGGACCGGCCGGATAGCCCGGACAGTCCTCTGGCCGAACAACGGCTCGGCCAGCCGCTGCTGCCAAAGCTGCAGCATGGACTCCCGGGCCTGGCGCCTGAGGGCCTCCACCTCGCATCCCGCCAGGACCACCCCATCCTCGCGGGCGCGCATGCGGCCCTCGTAGAAAGCCGCATGCGCGCCCGCGATCAAGTCCGCCGGGGGTAGCCCTGACAGGACGCTCGCCGCCTCATACGAAACGGTCCGGTACCCCCGGGCGATCCGCAATGCAAGCCGCCTTTGAACCCGGCGCAGCAATACCTTGCTGCGCCGGGAGGCGGCCAGGTCGCCCGCCCAAACGGGGGCCCCGTATAGGGCCACCGAGTGGACCATTCCCGCGTAGAGGCGGCGAACCCGGTCACTCGGGCCCCGCAGGTTGGGGAGGATACGGCCCAAAGCGCCAACTATCCTCTCCAACCGCGGGGCCAGGGCCCGGAAATGACCCTCGAAGCGCCAGTGGCTGTCGAGGTGAAGTCCCAGATATTTCATCTGAGACCTCACCTCGACGTCTGTCTCACCCACCCGGATCAGGGGGGGAGGCGGCTCTCCCCGGGGTCTATACATCCCGAGTACCTCGGTTTTGTGGAGAGCCACCTCCAAACCGATCCCCCTGATCCGGGAGACGACGCGCCGGGCACCGTCCTCGGCGGCCCGAACAGCCCCCCTCCAGTCCCCCCCGACGGCCAACAACAAGGTGTCGTCCGCGTAGCACGTCAGACTGACGCCGTCGGGGAGGTCTTCGGCCCGCAGGACGGTGTCGTACCCGAGGTTCCACAGCAGGGGTCCTAACACCGACCCCTGCGGAACCCCGGAGTACACCGCTCTCCTCTCCGTCCCGCACCGGCCCGGATACTCGATCCACCTGTCGCGGAGGTAGTCCTCGACGACTGCCCTAAGGTAGGCGGGGACTCGATGTTCCTCAAGCCCCCGCCTAATCGCCGCCCAGGGTAGGGTGTTAAACGCATTGGCGATGTCCAAGGACACCGCCAATGCCACCCCACCCCGGGAGACCGCCGAGGCCGAGAGGGACCGGACGCGTCGAATCGCGTCGATCGTCGACCGGCCCTCCCGGAACCCGAACTGGCACTCCGCCAGCCCGGGCCCACCCCGCGACAGGTGCCCGACGATGCGGGCCGCCACGACTCTTTCCAGGAGCTTGCCCACATCGTCGAGCAGGCAAATCGGCCGGTACGCGGACGGAGAGTCCGCGGGCCTACCCTCTTTCCGGAGGAGGACCATTCGGGCCACCTTCCATGCGGAGGGGAATCGCCCGGCCTCCAGGCAGCGGTCGAATAGCTCCCGGAGGCCGTCACCCAGGACGTCCGCGGCCAAGACCAAGACTCGGCCGGGCACTCCCGAAGGACCCGGGGCAGTATCCTTCGCCCCGAGTCTTCGGATGGCCGCGGCTAGCTCCCCAGCCGAGACCCCCAGCTCCGCGGACCAGGTGGTCGGGTCCGCAGAGGGACGTGGCCCGCTCTCCCCCACGATCGGGAAGAGCGTGTCGACCACGTCCCTCAAGAGCTGGGGGTCGAGACCCTCGGTGATCGGGGGGGCCCATGGCCGGAGTCTATTCAGAACTATCCGGTATGGGCGCCCCCATGGATCCCGCTCGAGGGTCTCGAGGAGCTCCTTCCAGCTCTGGGCCTTGGCCCGTTTGATGGCGACCTGCAGAGCCCTCTTTCCCGCGCGATAGGACTCGTACAGTTCCGCCGCCCTAGCCCGCGCGCCGTCGTCGCCGTTCCGTCCGGCCCGACGACGCGCGCGGGTGTACTGGCGTCGGGCCCGGACGCATGCTGTCCGCAATTCCCCGATTTCGCCCGACCACCAGTACACCGCCCGACGAGGAGACCGCGGCCCGGCCCGGGGCATCGCCGCGTCGCAAATGCGCGCGACGGCGCTCCCGAGCCGAGCCACGGCCTCCTCCAGGTCGGGCAGCCTGGTCTCCCGTCGAGGCCAGGTTTCGGCTAGAGCGGCTGCCACCAGGACGTCCTTGTCAAGGCGCCGAAGCGCCCATCTGCGTGGTGGTGGTGGGGCGCTACCCGCTCCCGGGCGGAGGTGTCGGTGCGGGGCCGCGGCGGCCTCGGGGGAGGTCAAGACCACGCGGATATACCGGTGGTCCGATAATGTCTCCTCCCCCACCACCACGTCCCACCCGGACACCATACGCGCGGCGCCGGGGGATCCAAACGTCAAATCCACTATGGACCCTCCCCCGCGCCGCACGCACGTCAGCTCCGACCCCCGGTTAATCAACCGGAGGTCGAAGCCCGCCGCCCAGTCGCCCAGAGCCTCGCCCCTCCGATTGGTCCTGGGGGACCCCCATGCCACAGACCAGGCATTGAAGTCCCCCAGGACCAGCACCGGCCGGGGCGCAATCCTTGTGAGGCACGCCCCCACCCCGGCCAAGTACTGCTCGAAGGCAGCAAGGCCGCAGTTGGGCGAAACGTAGCACCCCACCACGGCGACTCCCCCCCACTGGACGGCGACGAATCCCGCCCCGTTCTCCAGTAAGGAGAACGGAGGGGACCCGTCACCGCCCTGCCACACAGCCGCCACCAAGCCGCCCGCATCCCCCATCCAATGCGGATGGTCGGGGACGCGGTACGGCTCGGCGGCGACTGCCAGACCACCCCCCCACTCCGCCAGCGTCTGACACATCAGGTCCTGCGCTGCACGGCAGTGGTTGAGGTTGGCCTGCAGGAGGAGGCGGGGAGCCATTATTTGATGGCCTCCTCACCGCCTCCTGGTGGCACCTCCGTGAGGACGGCGGCGGGGCCGATGTCCACCTCCATCGCAGACACCAACGCCGTCGCCGCCTCCGACCTCTTCCTTGCGGCCGTCGCGTCGGTCGCGGCCAGGTCCGCGGGCGCCGCGGCGCTCGCAGCTGGGGCCGCTCTCACCGGCGCCGGGAGCGGCCCCGGCGCGCCCCTCCTCTGCCCTCGTCGGGATGGGGGGGTACATTGCTTCCCCCCCATTCGGTGCGCGGCGGGTCTCCCCATGTCCGCACACAGCGGGCACTTGGGGGCCGCCGCGCAGTGGCTCGCGCGGTGGCCTTCGGCACCGCAGCGGTAACAAGCACCGCTGCGGTCCACCGCGGAGGTGCACCGCTGCCTGACATGGCCCGTCTCCAGGCAGCGGTAGCACTGGAGTGGGCGTTGGGCGAGGACCTCGATCCTCGCCGACACCCACCCCACCACGATCCTCCCGACTGCTTCTAACTTCCGGGCAGCCGGAAGAGGGCACCGTGCCCACACCGCTCCCAGGCCGGTGGAGGACCGCCGGACCTCCCCGGTCCGGATGTCCCCCTCAGAGCAGCCACCGGCCTGGGCCAGCGCCCCGGCCACCTCCTCCCGGGTGACCGAGTCGTCCAGCCCACAAACGCGCAGCTCCGCGCTCTTTGTGGGCCGGGCGACCCTGACACCCCGGGGTGCCAAGGCCTCGCCCAGCTTTTCGGCCAGTCGGTCCGCCCTGGCTGCGTTGTCGGGGCCGCTCACGCGCAGCATGAGCGCCCCCGTCACCGCCCATCTCGGGCGGACCGACTCGATGGCGAGTGCGGCCAAGGATATCTTTTCCTTGGCCGCTGCCATCACCTCCCCGTAGGAGACGCCCCCCCCCTCCGGGACGGTCAGCATGACTGCTGCCGTTGAAGGGGGGCGTCCCAGACGGGGCTTCGCCCTCCCCGCCTTTCCGTCCCTCTTCGGGGCAACCGGCGGGGGAGGCGGCGGCACCCGGGCCGCCCTCCTCGCCGTCCTTCCCGCCCTTCGGCCCAGGACCTCGGTCCACAAGGGACCGGATGGGGGGCGGCGGCGGAGGCATTTGTGCCCCCGCCGTCGCCCCCACCACGGCACCCTTGCCCTTCGTCTTTGCCGCAGGGCCCGGAACCGCGATGGTCCCCCCCTGCGGTCCCCCGCCCCCCGATACGTTATACGTTATACGTTATACGTTATACGTTATACGTTATACGTTATACGTTATACGTTATACGTTATACGTTATACGTTATACGTTATACGTTATACGTTATACGTTAAACGTTATACGTTATACGTTATACGTTATACGATATACGTTATACGTTATACGTTATACGTTATACGTTATACGTTATACGTCATACGTTGTACGTTATACGTTATACGTTATACGTTATACGTTATACGTTATACGTTATACGTTATACGTTATACGTTATACGTTATACTTTATACGTTATACGTTATACGTTATACGTTATACGTTATACGTTATACGTTATACGTTATACGTTATACGTTATACGTTATACGTTATACGTTATACGTTATACGTTATACGTTATACGTCATACGTTGTACGTTATACCTTATACGTTATACGTTATACGTTATACGTTATACGTTATACGTTATACGTTATACGTTATACGTTATACGTATACGTTATACGTTATACGTTATACGTCTTACGTTGTACGTTATACGTTATACGTTATACGTATACGTTATACGTTATACGTTATACGTTATACGTTATACTTATACGTTATACGTGATAAGTCATACGTTGTACGTTATACGTTATACGTTATACGTTATACGTTATACGTTGTACGTTATACGTTATACGTTATACGTTATACGTTCTACGTTGTACGTTATACGTTATACGTTATACGTTATACGTTGTACGTTATACCTTATACGTTATACGTTATACGTTATACGTTATACGTTATACGTTACACGTTATACGTTATACGTTATACGTTATACGTTATACGTTATACGTTATACGTTATACGTTATACGTTATACGTTATACGTTATGCGTTATACGTTATACGTTATACGTTATACGTTATACGTTAGACGTTATACGTTATACGTTATACGTTATACGTTATACGTTATACGTTATGCGTTATTCGCTATACGTTATGCGTTATACGATATACGTTATGCGTTATAGGATATATGTTATACGTTTTACGTTCTTCGTTATACGTTCTTCGTTACACGTTATACGTTATACGTTATACGTTATACGTTATACGTTATACGTAATATGTAATACGTCATATGTTTTACGTTATACGTATACGTTATACGTTATACGTTATACGTTATACGTTATACGTTATACGTTATACGTTATACGTTATACGTTATACGTTATACGTTATACGTTATACGTTATACGTTATACGTTATACGTTATACGTTATACGTTATACGTTATACGTTATACGTTATACGTTATACGTTATACGTTATACGTTATACGTTATACGTTATACGTTATACGTTATACTTTATACGTTATACGTTATACGTTATACGTTATACGTTATACGTTATACGTTATACGTTATACGTTATACGTTATACGTTATACGTTATACGTTATACGTTATACGTTATACGTTATACGTTATACGTTATACGTTATACGTTATACGTTATACGTTATACGTTATACGTTATACGTTATACGTTATACGTTATACGTTATACGTTATACGTTATACGTTATACGTTATACGTTATACGTTATACGTTATACGTTATACGTTATTCGCTATACGTTATGCGTTATACGATATACGTTATGCGTTATAGGATATATGTTATACGTTTTACGTTCTTCGTTATACGTTCTTCGTTACACGTTATACGTTATACGTTATACGTTATACGTTATACGTTATACGTAATATGTAATACGTCATATGTTTTACGTTATACGTTATACGTTATACGTTATACGTTATACGTTATACGTTATACGTTATACGTTATACGTTATACGTTATACGTTATACGTTATACGTTATACGTTATACGTTATACGTTATACGTTATACGTTATACGTTATACGTTATACGTTATACGTTATACGTTATACGTTATACGTTATACGTTATACGTTATACGTTATACGTTATACGTTATACTTTATACGTTATACGTTATACGTTATACGTTATACGTTATACGTTATACGTTATACGTTATACGTTATACGTTATACGTTATACGTTATACGTTATACGTTATACGTTATACGTTATACGTTATACGTTATACGTTATACGTTATACGTTATACGTTATACGTTATACGTTATACGTTATACGTTATACGTTATACGTTATACGTTATACGTTATACGTTATACGTTATACGTTATACGTTATACGTTATACGTTATACGTTATGCGTTATTCGCTATACGTTATGCGTTATACGATATACGTTATGCGTTATAGAATATATGTTATACGTTTTACGTTCTTCGTTATACGTTCTTCGTTACACGTTATACGTTATACGTTATACGTTATACGTTATATGTTATACGTTATACGTTATACGTTATACGTTATACGTTATACGTTATACGTTATACGTTATACGTTATACGGTATACGTTATACGTTATACGTTATACGTTATACGTTATACTTTATACGTTATACGTTATACGTTATACGTTATACGTTATACGTTATACGTTATACGTTATACGTTATACGTTATACGTTATACGTTATACGTTATACGTTATACGTTATACGTTATACGCTATACGTTATACGTTATACGTTATACGTTATACGTTATACGTTATACGTTATACGTTATACGTTATACGTTATACGTTATACGTTATACGTTATACGTTATACGTTATACGTTATACGTTATACGTTATAGGTTATACGTTATACGTTATACGTTATACGTTATACGTTATACGTTATACGTTATACGTTATACGTTATACGTTATACGTTATACGTTATACGTTATAGGTTATACGTTATACGTGATAAGTCATACGTTATACGTTATACGTTATACGTTATACGTTATACGTTATACGTTATACGTTATACGTTATACGTTATACGTTATACGTTATACGTTATACGTTATACGTTATACGTTATACGTTATACGTTATACGTTATACGTTATACGTTATACGTTATACGTTATACGTTATACGTTATACGTTATACGTTATACGTTATACGTTATACGTTATACGTTATACGTTATACGTTATACGTTATACGTTATACGTTATACGTTATACGTTATACGTTATACGTTATACGTTATACGTTATGCGTTATTCGCTATACGCTATGCGTTATACGATATACGTTATGCGTTATAGGATATATGTTATACGTTTTACGTTCTTCGTTATACGTTCTTCGTTACACGTTATACGTTATACGTTCTTCGTTACACGTTATACGTTATACGTTCTTCGTTACACGTTATACGTTATACGTTATACGTTATACGTTATACGTTATACGTTATACGTTATACGTTATACGTTATACGTTATACGTTATACGTTATACGTTATACGTTATACGTTATACGTTATACGTTATACGTTATACGTTATACGTTATACGTTATACGTTATACGTTATACGTTATACGTTATACGTTATACGTTATACGTTATACGTTATACGTTATACGTTATACGTTATACGTTATACGTTATACGTTATACGTTATACGTTATACGTTATACGTTATACGTTATACGTTATACGTTATACGTTATACGTTATACGTTATACGTTATACGTTATACGTTATACGTTATACGTTATACGTTATACGTTATACGTTATACGTTATACGTTATACGTTATACGTTATGCGTTATTCGCTATACGTTATGCGTTATACGATATACGTTATGCGTTATAGAATATATGTTATACGTTTTACGTTCTTCGTTATACGTTCTTCGTTACACGTTATACGTTATACGTTATACGTTATACGTTATATGTTATACGTTATACGTTATACGTTATACGTTATACGTTATACGTTATACGTTATACGTTATACGTTATACGGTATACGTTATACGTTATACGTTATACGTTATACGTTATACTTTATACGTTATACGTTATACGTTATACGTTATACGTTATACGTTATACGTTATACGTTATACGTTATACGTTATACGTTATACGTTATACGTTATACGTTATACGTTATACGTTATACGCTATACGTTATACGTTATACGTTATACGTTATACGTTATACGTTATACGTTATACGTTATACGTTATACGTTATACGTTATACGTTATACGTTATACGTTATACGTTATACGTTATACGTTATACGTTATAGGTTATACGTTATACGTTATACGTTATACGTTATACGTTATACGTTATACGTTATACGTTA